>NW_027551811.1:350332-389312 GCF_045843805.1 Urocitellus parryii
ACATTAACAGTAACCCTAAACCTAACCCTAACACTAATCCTAACCCTAACCCTAAACTTAACCCTAACCCAAACACGAACTCTAACCCTAACCCTAACCCGAAAACAAACCCTAACCCTAATCCTAAAACTAATCCTAACCCTAACCCTAACCCTAACACTAACCCGAACCCGAACCCAAACCCTAACCCTAACCATATCCCAAACCCTAACAATAACCCGAACCCTAATACTAAACCTAACCCTATCCAGAAACCGAACCAAAAAAGTACCCTAACCCTAACCGTAACACTAACCCGAAAACGAACACGAACCCTAACCCTAACGCTAAACCTAACCCTAAACCTATCGCTAAACCTCACCCTGACCCTAACCCTAACCCAAACCATAAGCATAACCCTAACCCTAAACCGAACCCAAAACCTAACACTAACCCTAACCTAACCCTAAACTTAAAACTAATTGTAACCCTAACATAACCCTAACCGTAACCCTAACCCTAACCCTCAGACTCACCCTAAACCTAACCCTAACCCTAACCCTAATCCTA
Organism: Urocitellus parryii; assembly: GCF_045843805.1. Lineage (NCBI taxonomy): Eukaryota > Metazoa > Chordata > Mammalia > Rodentia > Sciuridae > Urocitellus > Urocitellus parryii. The sequence goes on from NW_027551811.1 coordinate 350,882, forward strand.
ACCCTAAACATAACACTAACACGAACCCGGACCGAACCCGAACCCTAACGTTTACCCTAAACCTAAGCCTAACCCGAAACCTGACCCTATCCCTAACACTAACCCTAACCCTAAACCTAACCCGAACCCAAACACGAACCCTAACCCTAACCGTAACCGAACCCTAACACTAACCCTAACACTAACACTAACACGAACATTAACAGTAACCCTAAACCTAACCCTAACACTAATCCTAACCCTAACCCTAAACTTAACCCTAACCCAAACACGAACTCTAACCCTAACCCTAACCCGAAAACAAACCCTAACCCTAATCCTAAAACTAATCCTAACCCTAACCCTAACCCTAACACTAACCCGAACCCGAACCCAAACCCTAACCCTAACCATATCCCAAACCCTAACAATAACCCGAACCATAATACTAAACCTAACCCTATCCAGAAACCGAACCAAAAAAGTACCCTAACCCTAACCGTAACACTAACCCGAAAACGAACACGAACCCTAACCCTAACGCTAAACCTAACCCTAACCGTCACCCTACCCCGAACCCTAAACCTAACGCTAACCCTAAACCTAACCCTAACCCTAACCCTGACCATAATCCGAACACAAAACCTAACCCAAAACCTAACCCTAACCCTGACACTAATCCTAACCCTGACCTAACCCTAACGCTAACCCTAAATGTCACCCGAAACCGAACCCTAACCTTAGCCCTAAACGTAGCCTTAAACCTAACCCGAACCCTAAACCAAACCCGAAACCTAACCCTAACCCTAACCCTAAGCCTAACCCTAACTCTAACGCTACCCCTAATCCTAACAGAAACCCTAACCATAACCCGATCCAGAACCCTAATTCGAATCTGAACCCTAAAAATAAGCCTAACCCTAACCCTATACCGAACCCTAACCCGAACCGTAGCACTAACCCTAACCCTAACCTTAACCCGAACCCTAACCAGAACCCTAACCCTAACCCTAACCCTAAACCTAAACATAACCCCAAGCCTTACCCTAAATCTAACCCCAAAATTAACCCTACCGTTAACCCTAAACCTAAACTGAACACTAACTCTAACCTTAACCCGAACTCTAACCCTAAACCTAACCCTAACCCTAACCCTAACCCGTACCCTAAACCGAACCCGAACCCTAACAATAACCCTAACCCTAACCAGAACAATAACCATAACCTGAAACCTAACCCAAAGCCTAAACCAAACCCGACCCAAACCCTAACCCTAACCCTAAACGAACCCTATCCCTACACTAATCCGAACCCTAACCCAAACCCCTAACCCTAACCCTAACCCGAACCCTAAAACTAACCCTAACACTAACCATAACACGAACCCTAACCCTTACCCGAACCCTAACCCTAAACCTTACCCTAACCCTAACCCTAACCCGAACATGAATCCTAACCCTAAACCTAACCCTAACCCTAACCATAACCATAACCCGAACCCTAACCCTAACCCTAACCCTAACCCTAACACGAAATTGAACCCTAACCCTAAGATTAAGCCGAAAGCTAACCCTAACCCTAGCCCTAACCCTAACCCGAACCCAAACCATAACCCTAAAAGCAACCCTAACCCTAATCCTAAACCAAATGCTGACAATAACACTAACCCTGAACCTAAACCTAACCCTAACCCGAACCCAAACCCTACCCTAACCCTTACCCTAACCCTAACCCTAACCCGAACCCTAAACCTAAGCCTAAACCTAACCCTAACCGTAACCCCAACGCTAACCCTAACCTTAACACTAACCCAAACCCTAAAACCAACCCAAACAAGAACCTGAATCTGAACCATAACCGTAACCTTAACCCAATGGCTAACACTAACCCTAATCCTAACCCTTACCCTATCTCGAACCCTAACCCTAACCCTAACCCTAACCCTAAGCCTAAACCGAATGCTAACCCTAACAGTAACCCTAACACGAACCCCAACCCGAACCTGACCCCTAAATTTAACCCTAAACCTAACCCTAAACCTAACCCGATACCTAACCTTAACCTAACCCGAACCTGAACCTGAACCGTAACCCTAACCCTAATCCTAAAACTAACAGTAAACCGAACCCGAAACTTGAACCTTACGCTAACCCTAAACCTAACCCTAACCCTAACGCAAACCCAAAACCTAACCCTAACCATAACCCTAACACTAATCCTAACCCTAACCCTAACACTAACACTAATCCTAACCCTAAACCTAACACTAACACTAACCCTAAACCTAAACCTCACCCCAACCCGAACCCGAAACCTAACCACTCCCCGAAACCTAACCCTAACCCGAAAATGCACACTAACAAACACCCTTACACTAACCCGAACATTAACCCCTAACCGTAACCCTAACCCTAACCCGAAACCTAAACCTTGACATAACCCTAAACCGAACCCTAACCCTTACCAGAACCCTAACACTAACCCTAACCCTAAGCCTAACCCTAACTCTAACCCCACCCCTAATCCTAACCATAACCCTAACAATAACCCGAACCCGAACCCTAATTCTAATCTGAACCCTAACACTAAGCCTAACACTAACCCTAACCCTAACCCTAATCCTAACACTAACCAGAACCCTAAACCTAACACTAACCCTAACACGAACTCTAACCTGAACCCTAATCCTAACCCTCACCTGAACTCGAAACCTAACCTTAACGCTAACCCCAACAGTAACCCTAACCCTAACGCTAACCCTAATCCAAACCCTAACCAAAACCTAAACCTAACACTAACCCTAACGCGAACCCTAACCCTAACCCTAACCCTAATCCGAACGCTAACCAGAACAATAAACCTAACACTAACCTTAAAGCGAACCCTAAACCGAACCCTAAACCTAACCCTACCCTGAACTCGAACCCTAACCCTAACCCTAAGCCCAACACTAACCCTAAACCGAAACCTAACCCTAAGCCCAACCCAAACCCGAACCCGAACCCTAATCATAACTAGAACCTAACCCTAACCCGACCCTAATTCTAACCCTAACCCAAACCCCTAACCCTAACCCTAAACCTTACCTGAACCCTAACACAAATACTAACCCTAACACAAACCCTAAACCTTACCCAAACTCTAACCCTAACCCTTAGCCTAACCCTAACCCTAAGCCTAACCCGAACCCGAACCCGAACCCGAACCCTAACCCTAAACCTAACCCTAACCCTAATCGTAACACTAACACGAACCCTAACACTAACCCTAACCATAACCCTAACATAAACACTAAACCTAACCCTAAGATTAAGCCGAACGCTAATCCTAAACCTAACCCTAACCTGAATCCGAAATTGAACCCTAACCCTAAACCTAAACCTAACCCTAACCCTAACCCGAACGCAAACCCGAACCCAAACCCTAACACTAATCCAATCCTTAACGCTAACCCAAACCCAAACACTAAACCTAACGCTAACCCTAATCCTAACCCTAAACCTACCCTAACCCTAACCCTAACCCTATCCCAAACACTAACCATAACAATAAACCTAACCCTTACCCGGACTCTAACCCTAACCCTAACCCCAACCCTAACCAGAACCCGAACCCCAACCCTAAACCTAAGCCTAACCCTAACCCTAACCCTAACCCTAACCCTAACCCTAACAATAACCCTAAACCTAATCCTAAACCAAACGCTAACAATAACACTAACCCTAAACATAAACCTAACACTAACCCTAACCCCAACCCTACCCTAACCCTAACCCTAACCCTAACCCTATCCCAAACCTGAACACTAATTCTAACCCTAATCCTAACCCAAAATCTAACCATAAACCTAACACTAATGCTAACATTAACCCTACCCCGAACCCTAACCCTTATCGGAACCCGAACCTGAATCCTAAAAATAACCCTAACCGTAACACGAACCCTAACCGCTAACCCTACACCTAACCCTAACCCGAAACCTAACACTTGCCCTAACCCTAACCCGAAACCTAACCCTTACCCGAACCCTAACCCTAACCCTAACCCTAAGCCTAACCCTAACTCTAACCCTACCCCTAATCCTAACCGTAACCCTAACCATAACCCGATCCCGAACCCTAATTCGAATCTGAACCCTAACACTATGCCTAACCCTAACCCTATTTCGAACCCTAACCCGAACCGTAGCACTAACCCTAACCCTAACCTTAACCCGAACCCTAACCAGAACCCTAACCCTAACCCAAACCCTAAACCTAACACTAAACCTAAACATAACCCCAAGCCTTACCCTAAATCTAAACCCAAAATTAATCCTACCATTAACCATAACCCTAAACTGAACCGTAACCCGAACCTTAACCCGAACTCTAACCCTAAACCTAGCCCTAACCCTAACCCTAACCCGTACCCTAAACTGAACCCGAACCCTAACAATAACACTAACCCTAACCCGAACAATAACCCTAACCTGAAACCTAACCTTAAGCTTAACCCAAACCCGAACCCGAACCTAAACCTAACCCGAAACGAACCCTAACCCTAACCATAACCGGAACCCTAACCCTAACCCTAACACTAACCCTAACACGAACCCTAACCCTTACCCGAAGCCTAACCCTAAACCTTACCCTAACCCTAACCCTAACCCGAACATGAATCCTAACCCCAAACCTAAACCTAACCCTAAACCTAACCCTAAACCTAAACATAACCCCAAGCCTTACCCTAAATCTAACCCCAAAATTAATCCTACCATTAACCATAACCCTAAACTGAACCGTAACCCGAACCTTAACCCGAACTCTAACCCTAAACCTAGCCCTAACCCTAACCCTAACCCGTACCCTAAACTGAACCCGAACCCTAACAATAACACTAACCCTAACCCGAACAATAACCCTAACCTGAAACCTAACCTTAAGCTTAACCCAAACCCGAACCCGAACCTAAACCTAACCCGAAACGAACCCTAACCCTAACCATAACCGGAACCCTAACCCTAACCCTAACACTAACCCTAACACGAACCCTAACCCTTACCCGAAGCCTAACCCTAAACCTTACCCTAACCCTAACCCTAACCCGAACATGAATCCTAACCCCAAACCTAAACCTAACCCTAAACCTAACCCTAACCGTGAGCCTAACACGAACCCAAACCCAAACCTTAACCCTAAACCTAACATTAATCCTAACCCTAACCCTCACACTAACCCTACTCTAACTCGAACCCGAACCCTAACTCTAACACTAACCATAACCCTAACCCTACTCCTACCCTAATACTAACCCTAACCCAAACCCGAACACGAACCCTAAACCTAAAACTAACCCTAACAATTAACCTAACCCTCACCCTAATCCTAACCATAACCGGAACCCAAATCCTTACCCAAACACTTATCCTAACCCGAAACTTAAACCAAATCTAACCCTAACCCTAACCGTTACCCGAACCCTAACCCTAACCCTAACAATAACACTAACCCTTATCCTAAACCTAAACGGAACCATAACCCTAAAATAACCATAACCCTAAACTGAACACTAACCCTAACCCTAATCCAAACCCAAACCCTAAAACTAACGCTAACCCTAAACCCAAACCCTAACACTAATCCAATCCTTAACGCTAACCCAAACCCAAACACTAAACCTAACGCTAACCCTAATCCTAACCCTAAACCTACCCTAACCCTAACCCTAACCCTATCCCAAACACTAACCATAACAATAAACCTAACCCTTACCCGGACTCTAACCCTAACCCTAACCCCAACCCTAACCAGAACCCGAACCCCAACCCTAAACCTAAGCCTAACCCTAACCCTAACCCTAATCCTAACCCTAACAATAACCCTAACCCTAAACCTAACCCTAACCCTAACCCAAACCCTAACCCTCACCCGAACCCGAACCGTAACCATAACCCTAACCCTAACCCTAATTCTAAACCTCATCCTAACCCGAAACCGAACCCGAACCCGAACCCTAATCCTAACCCTAACCCGAACCCGAACCAGAACCCTAACCCAAACCCTAACCCTAACACTACCACTAAACCTAACCCTAAACCTAACCCGAACCCAAAACTGAACCCAAAACATAACCTTAACCCTAACCCTAACCCTAACACTAACCCTAACCCTAACCTGAAACCTAAACCGAACCCGACCCGAAGCCGAACACTAACACTAACCCGAAACTGAACACGAACACGAACCATAACCCTAACCATAACCCTAACCCTAACCCGAACCCGAAACTGAAACCTACCAAATCCTAAACAGAATGCGAATCCTAAACCTAACCCTAACCCGAACCCCAACCCGAACCCGAACCCTAACCTTAACCCTAACCCTAACCCTAACCCGAACCCGAACCCTAACCCGAACAATACATCTAACCCTAACCCTACCCCGAACCCTATCCGAACCCTAACCCTAACACTAACCCTAACACTTACATGAACCCTAACCCTAACCCTAACCCTAACTCTAACCCTAACCCGAACCCGAACCCTAACTCTAACCCGAACACGAACCCTAACCCTAACCCTAAGCCTAACCCTAACGCTAATCCTAACCCGAACCCAAACACTAACACTAATCCTAACCCTAACCCGAACCCTAACACTAACCCTAACCCTAACCCTAACAATAACCATAAGCCTATCCTAAACCTAACCCAAACCCTAACCCGAACTCTAACCCTAACCCTAACCCTAACGCTAAACTGAACACTAACCCTAACCCTAATCCTAACACGAACCTTAACCCTAACCTTAACCCGAACCCTAACACTAATCCTAACCCTTACCCTAACCCGAACCCTAACCCTAACCCTAAACCTGACAATAAACGATAACCCGAACTCAAATCCTATCCCTAACTCTAACCCGACACTAAGAGTAACCCTAACCCTAACCATAACCCGAAGCCTAACCCTTGCCCTAACCCTAACCCTAACCCTAACCCTTACCCAAAACCTAACCCTAAGCCTAACCCGAACCCTAACCCGAACCCTAACCGTAACCCTAAACCTAACCCTAACCCTAACCCTAACCCGAACCCGCACCCTCACCAGAACCCTAACCCTAACCCTAACCCTAATCCTACAACTAATTTTAAACCTAACCCGAACCTGAAACCGATCCACAATCCTAACCCTAACCCTTACCCTAACCCTAATCCTTTCCCGAACTCTAACCCTAAACCTAACACTAACCCAAAACCTATCCCTAAACATAACCCTAACCATAACCCTAACCGTAACCCCATCCCGAACCCTAACCCTAACCCTAACTCTAACCCGAACCCTAACCCTAAACCTAAAACTGACCCTAACCCTACCCTAACCCGAACCCAAACCCTAACCGTAACTCTAAACCTAACACTAATCCTATCCCTAACCCTAACCCTAACCCTAACCCTAACCCTAATCCTAACCCTAACCCGATCCCGAACACTAAACCTAACACTAACCCTAAACCTAACCCTAACCTTAATCCTAACCCAAACCCAAACCCTAACAATAACCGTAACCCTAACCCTAACCCTTACCCTAAACCTACACCTAAACCTAACGCTCACCCAAACCCGAACACGAATCCTAACCCAATCCTAAACCTAACCATAACCCTAAACCTACCCCGAACCCGAACCTGAACCTTAACCATAAATCTTGCCTTAACCCTAACCAAAATCCGAACCCTAAACCTAACACTAAACCTAAACCTAACCCTAACACTAACCCTAACCCGAACCCTAACACTACCCCTAACACTAACCCTAACCCTTAACCCTAACCTGAACCTGAAACCTAAACCAAAAACTAAACCTAACCCTAAACCTAACGCGAACCCGAACCCAAACCCTAAACCTGACCCTAACCCTAACCCGAACCCGAACCCTAACCCTAACCCTAAACCTAATCCTAAACTGAACGATAACCCTAACCCTAACTCGAACACGAACCACAACCCGAACCCGAAACCTAACCCTAATCCTCATCCTAACCCTAACCCTAATCTGATCCAGAACACTAAACCTAATGCTAACCCTAACCCTAACCCTAAACCTAACCCGAACCCTAAACCTACACCTAAACCTAAACCTAACCGGATCGGGAACCCGAACACAAACCGTAACCCTAAATCTAATCCTAATCCTAATCATAACCCTAACCCGAAACCAAACCCGAACCCGAACCCTAACCCTGACCCTAAACTGAACCCTAACCCTAAACCTAACACTAACTCCAACCAAAACCCTAACCTAACCCGAACCCGAACCCGAAACCGAACCCTAACCGTAATGCTAACCCAAACCGTAACACTAACACGAACACTAACCCTCACCCTAACCCTAACCCCAACACTAACCCTAACCCTAACCCGATCCCAAACACTAAACCTAACACTAACCGTAAACCTAACCCTAAACCTAACCCTAACCCTAAACCTAAACCTAACCCTAACCCAAACCCTACACCTAACCCTAACCCTAACCCGAACGGTAACCCGAACACGAACCATAACCCTAAAACTAATCCTAACCGTAATCCTAATCCTAACCCTAACCCGAACCCGAACCCTAACCCTAACCCTAACCCTAACACTAACCCTAAACATAACCCTAACCCCAACCCTAACCTTACCCTAACCCGATCCCGAACAATAAACCTAACCCTAACCCTAAAACGAACCCTAACACTAACCTGAACCCAAACTCAAAACCTAACCCTAACCCTAACACTAACACTATCCCTAAGCCTAACCCTAACCCTAACCCTAGCCCTACACGTAACCCGAACCCTAACCCCAACCCGAAACTGAACCCTACCCTAATCCTATCCCTAACCTAACACGAATCCGAACATTAAACCTAACGCTAACCCTAAGCCTATCTCCTAACCTAACCCTAACCCTAACCCTAAAACTAACGCTAAACCTAACCCTACACATAAACCTAACCCTAACCTGAACAGGAACCCGAACATGAACCGGAACACAAAACCTAATCCTAACCCTAACCCTAACTCTAACCCGAACCCGAACCCGAACCTGGACCCAAATCCGAACCCGAACCCTAATCCTAAACCTAAACCTAACTCGATCCAGAACACTAAACCTAATGCTAACACTAAACCTAACAATAAACGTAACCCTAACCCCAACCGTAAACTTAACCATAACCCTAACCCTACACCTAACACTAACCCTAACCCGAACGGGAACCCGAACACGAACCGTAACCCTAAACCTAATCCTAACCCTAATCCTATCCCTAATCCAAAACCGAACCCAAACCCTAAACCTTACCATAACCCGAACACTAATACTAAACCTAAACCTAACCCCAACCCAAAACCTAATCCTTCCCGAACCCGAACCCGAACCCGAACCGTAACCCTAACCATAACCCAAACCGTAACACTAACCCTAACACTAACCCTAACCCTAACCCTAACGCCAACCCTAACCCTAACCCAAAACCGATCCCGAACACTAAAACTAACGCTAACCCTAAACCTAACCCAAAACCTAAACATAACCCTAACCCTAACCCAAACCCTGACCCGAACTCAAACTCTAACCCTAACCCTAACCCTAACACTAATACTATCCCTAACCGTAACCCTAACCCTTACCGGAACCAAACTCTAACCATAAACCTAACCCTAATACTAATACTACCCCTAACCCTAACCCTAACCATAACCCGAACCATAACCCTTACCCGCACCCTAACCGTAACCCTAACTTAACCCAAACCCGAATTCTAACCGTAACCCTAACCCTAAACCTACCCCGAACCCGAACCCAAACCCAAACCCTAACAATAACCCTAACCCTAATCCGAACCCGAAACCTAAACCAAACACTAACCCTAACCGTAACCCTAATCCGAACCCGAACCCGAACCCAAACCCTAAACCTAACCCTAACCCTAACCCGAACTCGAACCCTAACCGTAAACCTAACCCTAATCCTAAACCAAACGCTAACCCTAACCCTAACTCTAACCCGAACAACAACCCGAACCCAAAACCTAAACTTAACCCTAACCCTAACCCTAACCCTAACCGTACACCTAATCCTAACCCTAACACTAACTCTAACCGGAACAACAACCCGAACACGAAACCGAACCCTAACGCTACTCCTAACCCTAACCCTAACCCGATCCCGAAAACTAAACCTTATGCTAAACCTAAACCTAACCCTAAACCTAAACCTAACCCTAACCCTAAACCTAACCCGAACCAAACCCTAAACCTAAACCTAAAACTAATCCTAACCCTAACCCGAACCCAAACCCGAACCCTAACCCTAAACCTAATCCTATCCCAAACCCTAATCCTAAACCTAACCCTACACCTAACCCTAACCCTAACCCTACCGGGAACACGAACAGTAACTGTAAACCTAAACCTAATCCTAACCCTAATCTTAACCCTTACCCTTACCGAACCTGAACCCGAACGCTATCCCTAATCCTTACCCTAACCCGAACCCTAAACCTAAACCTAACCCTAACCCTTACCCTAACCCAAACCCTAAACCGAACCCAAACCCGAACCCTAACCCCAACCCTATCTCTAAGCCAAACCATAACACTAACCCTAACACTAAACCTAACATTAACACTAACCCTAAACCAAACCCTAACCCTAACACGATCCCGAACACTAAACCAAAGGTGAAACCTAAACCTAACCCTAACCTAACCCTATCCCTATCCCTAACTAAAACCCTAACCCGTATCCAAACCCTAACCCTTACCCTAACACTAACACTAATCCTATCCCTAACCGTAACCGTAACCCGAAACATAACGCTAACCCTAAACCTAAACCAAACCCTAACCTGAACCAGAACCCAAACTCCAAACCTAACCCTAACCCTAAACAGAACCAAAACACTAACCTTAACCCTAACCCTAATCCTAACCCAAACGCTAAACCTAACCCTAACCCTTACCCTAACCCGAACCCTAATCCTAAAACTAACCCTAACCCAAACCCAAACCCAAAACCTAAACCTAACCCGAACCCGAACCGGAACCCAAACTCTTACCCTAACACTAACCCTAACCGTAAACCTAACCCTAACCCTAACCCTAACCCGAACCCAAAATCTAAACCTAAACCTAACCCTAACACTAATACTACCCCTAAACCTAACCCAAACCATAACCCGAACCATAACCCTTTCCCGCACACTAACTGTAACCCTAACACTAACCCAAACCCGAACTCTAACCGTAATCCTAACATCATCCCAATCCATAACCCTAAGCCTAACCCTAAACCAAACCCGAACCCGAACCCTAACCCAAACACTAACACTAAACCTAACCCTAACCCTAACCCAAACACTAACAATAACCTAACCCTAACTCTAACCCTAAACTGAACACTAACTCTAACCCTTATTTTAACTCGAACCATAACCCTACAACTAACACTAACCCTAACACTAACCTGAACCAAAACCCTAACCCTAACCAGAAACCTAACCCTAACCCTTAAAGTAACCCAAACGCTAAGCTGAACCCGAACCCGAACTCTAAACCTAAACCTAACCCTATCCAGAACCAGACACTAAACCTAACCGTAACAATAAGCCTAACACGAATGCTAACCCTAATCCTAACCCTAACCCTAACCAGAACCCGAACCCTAACCCTAACCCGAACCCAAAACCTAACAATAACACTAACACTAACCCTAACCCGAACCCGAAACCAAACCCTAACAATAACCCTAAGCCAAATGCCAACATAAACCCGAACCCAAAACCTAACCCGAAACCTAAACCTAACCCTAACCCTGAACGTAACACTAACCCTAACCCTAACTCTAACCCGAACCCAAACCCTAAACCTAAACCGAACCCTAACACTAATCCTAACCCTAATCCTAACCCGAACCCTAACGCTAACCCTAACCCTAACCCTAACCCCAACCCGAACCCTAACCATAATCCGATCCCAAATGCTAACCCGAACCCGAACCCTAATCCTAACGCTAACCCTAAACCTAAACCTAACACTAAACCTAACTCTAACCCTCACCCTAACCAGAAAACAAACCCTAACCCTAACCCTAAAGCTAATACTAATCTTAACCCTAACCCTAACCCTAATCCTAACCCTAACCCTAATCCTAACTCTAACCCGAAACCTAAACCTAAACCTAACCCTAAACTTAACCCGAATCCTAAACCTGAACCTAACCCTCACCAGATACCGAACTCGAACCCGAACCCTAACCCTAACCATAACCATAACCATAAACCTAACCCTAAACTTAACCCTAACCCTATCCCGAACCCTAATCCTTAACCTAACCCTAACCCTAACCCGAACCTTAACCCAAAACCTAAACCTAATCCTAACCCTAATCCTAACCCTATCGCAAACACAAATCCTTAACCTAACACTAACCCTAACCCGAACCTTAACCCAAAACCTAACCCTAATCCTAACCCTAACCCTAACTCTTATCCGAACCCTAACCCTAACCGTAAGCATAAACCTAACCCTAACTCGAACCCGAACCCTATCCCTAACACTACCCTTAACCCGTTCCTAACCTTAACCCGAACCATAATAACACTAACACTAATCCTAAACCTAAACCTAACCCTAAACCCAACCCTAACCCTAAATCTAACCGTAACCGTAAACTGAACACTAACCCTAATCCTAATCCGAACCCGAACTCTAAAACTAACGCTAACACTAAACCTAATCTTAAACGTAACCCTAACCCTAACCCTAACCTGAACCAAAACCCTAACCGTAACTCTAACCCTAACACTAATCCTAAACCTAACCCTAATCCTATCCCTAACCCTAACCCGAACCCGAACCCTAACACTAACCCAAACCCTAACACTAAACCGAACCCTAACCCTAACCATAACCCTAATCCGAATCCGAACCCTAATCCTAAACCTAACCCTAAGCCTAACCCTAACCCTAACCCTAAGCCAAACCCTAACAATAACACTAAACCTAACCCTAAACCTAACACCAACCCGAACCCTAAACATAGCCCTAAACCTATTCCTAACCCTAACCTTAACCAAACCCTAACACTAACCCTAAGCCTAACCCTAACCCTAACCCAAACCCAAACACTAATCATAACCTCATAAACTTAACCTTAACCCTAACCCTAAACCTAACTCAAACCCTAACAATAACCCTAACCCTAACCCTAACCCTAACCCGAATCCTAACCATTATCCGAACCCTAACCCTAACACTAACACTAACCGTAAACCTAACATGAACCCGAACCATAAACCTAACCCTAAACCTAACCCTAACCCTAACCATAAGCCTAAGCCTAACCCTAACCCGAACCCGAACCCTAACAATAACCCTAACCCTAATCCTAAACCTAACACAAACCCTAAAAAGAACCCTAACCCTAACTCTAACTATAACCCGAACATGAACACTAACAGTAACCCTAATCCTAACCCGAACCCTAACACTAAACCTAACACTAACCCTAACACTAACCCGAACTCGAATCCTAACCCTAACCGTAATGCGAAAACGATCCCGAACCTGAACCCGAACCCTAAGCCTAACCGTAACGCGAACCCTAACACTAACCCTAACACTAACCCTAACCCGAAACCTAACCCTAACACTAAACCTGAGCCTAAACCTATCCCGAACCGGAAACCTAACACTAACCTTAACCCTAAACATAACCCTAACCCTAACCCAAACCCAAATTCTAACCCTAATCCTAAACCTAACACTATTTCTAACACTAACCATAACCCTAACCCTAACCGGAACTCGAAACGAGTACCCTAACAGGAACCCGAACCCTAAACCTAACCCTAACCCTAACCCTAAACATATCCCAAACCCTAATCCTAACCCTAACCCTCAACCCAACCCGAACCCTAAACCTAACCCTGAGGCTAAACCTAACCCTAACCCGAACGCGAACGCTATCCCTAACACTACCCTTAACACTAACCCTAACCCGAACCCTAACAATAACACCAACCCTAATCCTAAACCTAAACCTAACCCTAAACCGAACCCTAACACTAACTCTAACTATAACCCTAACATGAAAACTAACCCTAACCCTAATCCTAACCATAAATCTAACCCGAACCCGAACCATAAACCTAAACCTAACCCTAATCCTAAATCTAAACCTAACCCGAACCCTACCATAATGCTAACCTGAACCCGAACCCAAACCCGAACGTGAACCAGAACCCTAACCCTAAATCTAAACCTAACCTTAAACCTGACCCTAACCATATCCCGAACACGAAACCTAAGCCTAAACTTAACCCTAAAACTAAACCTAAACCTAAACCGAACCCGAACCCGAACCCTAACCCTAACCTAACCCGAACACAAACCCTAACCCTAATCCTAACCCTAACACTAATCGTAACCCTAACACTAAAACTAACCCTAAACTTAACCCGAACCCGAACCCTAAAACTAACCATAACCCCAACCCGAACCCTAACGCTAACCCTATCCCTAACCCTAACCCGAAACCTAACCCAAACTCTTACCCTAACCCTAACCCTAACCTGAACCCTAACCCTAACCCTAACCCTAACCCTAACCCTAACCCGAACCCGAACCCAAAGACTAACCCGACCCTAACCCTAATCCTAACCCGAACCCTAACACTAACACAAACACTAACCCTAACCCGAACCCTAAACCTAAACTTAACCCCAACCCTAACACTAATACTTAGCCTAAACCTAACCCGAACCCAAACCCGAACCCGAATCTTAACCCTAACACTAACCCACCCCTAACACTAACCCTAACACTAACCCTAACCCTACACCTAACCCAAAACCAAACCCGAAACCTAAACCTAACACTAAACCTAACCCTAAACCTAATCCGAACCAAAACCGGAACGCTAACCCTAACCCTAACGCTAAACCGAACCCGAAATCTAAACCTAACCCTAACCCTAATCCTAAACCGAACGCTAAACCTAACCCTAACCATAACCCGAACCCCAATACAAACCCGAATCCTAACCCAAACCCTAACCCTAACCCTAACCCTAATCTGAACCCTAACTTTAAGCCTAACCCTAACCCTATCCCGAACTCTAACGCGAACCATACTCTAACCCTAATTCCAACCCTAACCCGAACCCTAACCAGAACACTAACCCTAACCCTAACCCAAACTCGAACCCTAACCCTAACACTAAACCGAACCCAAACCATAACAATAACCCTAACACTAACCCGAACTGTAACCCTAACCCTAACCCGAACTCTAATCCGAACCCTAAGCCTAAGCCTAACCCTAACCCGAAACAAAACCCTAACCTTAACCCTAACCCTAAACCTAACCCTATCCCTAACCCAAACCCTAACCCGAACCCGAACCCGAGCCCTAAACCTAACCCTAAACCTAATCTGAACCCTAACCCTTAACCTAACCCTACCCGAAACCCTAACTCTAACAATAACCGTATCCCGAAACCTAAAAATAACCTTAATCTGAACCCTAACACTAAGCCTAACCCTAACCAAATCCCGAAACCTAACCCGAACCGGACCCTAAATCTAACTCTAACCCTAACCCGAAGCCTAACTTGAAAACTACCCCTAATACTAACCATAACCCGAACCCGAACCCTAACCCTAACCCTAACCCTAACCCTATACCGAACCCTAATCCTAACCCTAACCCTAAACCCAACCCGAACCCTAACCGTAAACCTAACCCTAAACCGAACCCTAATCCTAACTCCTACCTTAACCTGAACCCGAACCCTAACCCTAACCCTAACCCTATCCTGAACCCTAATCCTAACCCTAACCCTAAACACAACCCGAACCCTAACTGTAACCCTAAGCCTAAACCTAACCCTAACCCGAACACGAACGCTATCCCTAACACTACCCTTAAGACTAACCCTAACACTAATCTGAACCCTAACAATAACACTAACCCTAATCCTAAACATAAACTTAACCCTAAACCGAACCCTAACCCTAACTCTAACCATAACCCTAACATGAACACTAACCCTAACCCTAATCCTAACCATAAATCTAACCCAAACCCGAACCATAAACCTAAACCTAACCCTAACCCTAAATCTAACCCGAACCCGAACCCTAACCATAACCCTAAACCGAAACCGAACCCGAACCCGAACCCGAACCCTAACCCGAACACAAACCCTAACCCTAATCCTAACCCTAACACCAATCGTAACCCTAACACTAAAACTAACCCTAAACTTAACACGAACCCGAACCCGAATACTAACCATAACCCGAACCCGAACCCTAACCCTAATCCTAACCCTAAACCTAACCCTAACTCTAACCCAAACCCTAACCCTAACCCAAACCCTACGTGCCAACTCTCCCAAAATGAGGAGTTGTTTATCACAGGCCACGGCGCTTATCAGCACCATCTTGTAATTGCTACCACAGTCCACTGACACGGCTCACCACACCCTAAACCTAACCCTAACCCGAACCCTAACCCTAACCCTAACACTAACCCTAACCCTAACCAGAACCCGAACCCGAACCAAACCCAAACCCGAAGACTAACCCGAACCTAACCCTAACCCTAACCCGAACCCTAACACTAACCCTAAAACTACACCTAAATCTAACCCTAATCCGAACCCGAACCCAAACCCTAAACATAACCCTAACCCTAACCCGAACCCTAACACTTATCCGAACCCTAACCCTAACACTAACCTTAAGCCTAACCCTAACCCTAACCCGAACCCAAACCCTAACCCTAACCCTAAACCTAAACCTAACCCTAACCCAAACCCTGAAAATAACCCGAAACCTAAACCTAACGCTAACACGAACACAAACCCGAACCCTAACCTTAACACTAAAATAAACCCTAACTCTAACCTGAACCCGAAACCTAACCCTAACCCTAACCCTAAACCTAACCCTAACCCAAACCCTAAACCGAACCCGAACCCGAACCCGAACCATAAACCTAACCCTAACCCAAAAACTAATCCGAACTTGGACCCTAACCCTAACACTAACCCTAACCCGAACCCTAACCTTAACTCTAAACCTACACCTAACCCTAACTCTAACCCTAAACCAAACCCGAACCCGATCCCTAACCCTAATCTGAACCCTAACACTAAGCCTAACCCTAAAACTATCCCGAACCCTAACGCGAACCGTACCGTAACCCTTACTCCAACCCTAACCCGAACCCTAACCAGAACACTAACCCTAACACTAAACCTAAACCGAACCCTAAACCGAACCCTAACCCTAACCCTAACCCTAAACCGAACACTAACACTAACCCTAACTCTAACCCCTAACCCTAACTCTAATCCTAAACCTAATCCGAACCCTAACCATAACCCTAACCCGAACCCAAACCCGAACAATAACCATAACCCTCACCCGAACTGTAACCCTAACCCGAACTGTAACCCGAACACTAACCCTAAGCCTAACCTTAAGCCTAAACCGAAACCAAAACCTAACCTTAACACTAACCCTAAACCTAACTCTAACCCGAACCCTAATCCGAACTCGAATCCTAACCCTAACCCTAACCCTAATCTGAACCATAACCCTTATTCTAACCCTACCTGTAAGCCTAACTCTAACCATAACCCTATCCCGAACGCTAAACCTAACCCTAATCTGAACCCTAACACTAAGCCTAACCCTAGCCAAATCCCGAACCCTAACCCGAACCGGACCATAACTCTAACCCTAACCCGAACCCTAACCGTAACCCTAACACTAACCCTAACCCGAACCAGAACCCGAACCCAAACCCGAAGACTAACCCCACCCTAAACCTAACCGTAACTGTAACCGTAACACTAACCCCAACACTAACCCTAACCCGAACCCTAAACCTAAACCTAACCCAAATACTAATACTAAACCTAAACTTAACCCGAACCCGAACCCGAACCCGAATCCTAAACCTAACCCTAACCCGAACCCTAACACTAACCCTAACACTAACCTTAACCCTAACCCTAACCCTAACCCTAACCAGAACGCGAAACATAAACCTAACACTAAACCTAACCCTAAACCTAACCCGAACCCGAACCGGAACCCCAACCCTAACCCTAACCCTAATCCGAACCCGAAACCTAACCCTAACCCTAACTCTAATCCTAAACCGAACGCTAACCCTGACCATAACCATAACCCCAACCCCAACCCGAACTCGAATCCTAACCTTAACCCTAACCCTAACTGAACCCTAACACTAACCCTAACCCTACATCTAAATCCAAACCTAATCCGAACCCGAACCCGAACCCTAACCCTAACCCTAACCCGAACCCTAACACTTATCCGAACCCTAACCCTAACACTAACCTTCAGACTAACCCTAATTCTAACCCGAAACCAAACCCTAACCCTAACCCTAAACCTAACCCTAACACTAACCAAAACCCTAAAAATAACCCCAAACCTAACCCTAACCCTAACCCGAACACGAACCCGTACCCTAAACTTAACACTAAACTATACCCTAACGCTAACCTGAACCCGAAACCTAACCCTAAACCTAACCCTAACCCTAACCCTAACCCAAACCCTAAACCGAATCCGAACCCGAACCATAAACCTAACCCTAACCCGAAACCTAATCCAAACTTGGACACTAAGCCTAACACTAACCCTAACCCCTACCCTAACCTTAACTCTAAACCTACACCTAACCCTAACTCTAACCCTAAACCAAACCCGAACCCGAACCCTAACCCTAATCTGAACCCTTACACTAAGCCTAACCCTAAACCTATCCCGAACCGTAACCCGAACCGTACCCTAACCCTTACACCAACCCTAACCCGAACCCGAACCAGAACACTAACCATAACACTAACCCTAAACCGAAACCTAAACCGAACCCTAACCCTAACCCTAACCCTAAACCGAACACTAACACTAACCCTAACTCTAACCCCTAACCCTCACTCTAATCCTAAACCTAATCCGAACGCTAACCATAACCCTAACCTGAACGCAAACCTGAACAATAACCCTAACCCTAACCCGAACTGTAACCCTAACCCGAACTCTAACCCGAACACTAACCCTAAGCCTAACCTTAACCCTAAACCAAAACCAAAACCTAACCTTAATCCTAACCCTAAACCTAACCCTAAACCTAAATCAAACCCTAACCCGAACCCGAACCCGAACCCAAACCATAAACCTAACCCTAACCCGAACCCTAATCTGAACTCGAACCCTAACCCTAACCCTAACACTAATCTGAACCCTAACCCTAAATCTAACCCTACCCATAACCCTAACTCTAACCATAACCCTATCCCGAACGCTAAACCTAACCCTAATCTGAACCCTAACACTAAGCCTAACCCTAACCAAATCCCGAACCCTAAACCGAACCGGACCCTAACTCTAACTGTAACCATAACCCGAACCCTAACCAGAAGCCTACCCCAAACACTAACCCTGACCCCAACCCTAACCTGAACACTAAACCTAACCCAACCCTAACCCGAACCATAACACTAACCCTAATTCTAACACGTAACCCTAAACCTAACCCTAACCCTAACCCTAAACCGAACCCTAACCCTAACGCTAACTCGAACCCTGAACCTAAACCTAACCCTAACCCTAACTCGTTCCCTAACCCGAACCCGAACCCTAACAATAACCCTAACCATAATCCGAACCGGAACCCTAACCGGAACCCTAACCCTAACCCTAACCCAAACTGAACCCAAACCATAACCCAATGCCTAACCCTAACCCTAACCTGAGCCCTAACCCTAACCCTAACCCTAACCCTAACCCTACCACTAACCCTTACAATACACATAACCCTAAACTTAACCCAACCCCGAACCCGAACCCAAACCTTAACCCTAATCCTTACCCTAACCTTAATCCGAACCCGAACCCTAAACCTAACGCTAACACTAAACCTAAACCCTAACCCTAACCCGAACCCGAAACCAAACCATAACCCTAATCCTAACGCTAAGACTAATCCTAACACTAACCTAACCCTAACCCTAACCCTAACCCTCACACGAACTACAACCCAAACCAAAACCCTAACCCTTACCCTAACCCTAACCCTTACGCTAACCCTAACCCTAATCCGAAACCTAACCCTAATTCTAATACTAACCCTAACCCTAAACCTAACCAGAACCCGAATCTGAACCTGAACCCTTACCCTCACCCTTACCCGAACCCTAACACTAACCCTAACACTAACCCTAACCCGAAGCCTAATACTAACCCTAACCCTAATCCTAACCATAACGCTAAACCTAAAACTAACCCGAACCCTAACCCCAAACCTAACCCTAACCCTAACCTGAACACTAACACTAACAATAACACTAATCCTAACCCGAACCCTAAACCTAACCCTAACCCTAACCCTAACCCGAACACGAAACCTAAACCTAACCCTAAACCTAACCCTAACCCTAACACTAACCCTTACAACACATAACCCTAAACTTAACCCAACCCCGAACCCGAACCCAAACCTTAACCCTAATCCTTACCCTAACCTTAATCCGAACCCGAACCCTAAACCTAACGCTAACACTAAACCTAAACCCTAACCCTAACCCGAACCCGAACCCAAACCATAACCCTAATCCTAATGCTAAGACTAATCCTAACACTAACCTAACCCTAACCCTAACCTTAACCCTCACACGAACTAACAACCCGAACCGTAACCCTAACCCTTACCCTAACCCTAATCCTAACCCGAAACCTAACCCTAATTCTAATACTAACCCTAACCCTAAACCTAACCAGAACCCGAATCTTAACCTGAAACCTTACCCTCACCCTAACCCGAACCCTAACACTAACCCTAACACTAACCCTAACCCAAAGCCGAATACTAACCCTAACCCTAATCCTAACCATAACGCTAAACCTAAACCTAATCCGAAACCTAACCAGAAACCTAACCCTAACCCTAACCTGAACACTAACACTAACACTAACCCTAACCCGAACCCTAACCCTAACCCTAACCCTAACCCGAACCCGAAACCTAAACCTAACCCTAAACCTAAACCTAACCCTAACCCGAACCCGAACACTAAACCTAAACCATAACCCTAACCCGAACAATAAACCTAAACCTAACACTACCCTAACACTAACCATAACTCTAACCCTAACACTAACCCTAACCCGAAACCTAACCCTAACGCTAAACCCAACCTTAATCCTAAACCTAACCCTAACCCCAACCCGAACCAGAAACCTAACCCTAAACCTAACTCGAACCGTAACCCTAACTCTAACCCTAAACCCTAAAACTAACCCTAACTCGTACCCTAACCCGAACCCGAAACGTAACCCTTACCCAACTGAAGACGAACCATAACCCAAACCCTAACCCTAACCATAACCCGAAACCTAACCCTAACCCTAACCCTAAAACTA
The DNA here is from genome assembly GCF_045843805.1 of Urocitellus parryii. Taxonomy (NCBI): domain Eukaryota; kingdom Metazoa; phylum Chordata; class Mammalia; order Rodentia; family Sciuridae; genus Urocitellus; species Urocitellus parryii. The sequence continues at coordinate 372,357 of NW_027551811.1, forward strand.
ATCCTAACCCTAACCTAACCCTAACCAAACCCTAACCCTCACCCGACCAGAATCCTAAACCTAACCCTAACCCTAACTCTTAATCCTAACCCTAATCCTAACCCTAACCCAAACAAGAACCCGAATCGAACACTAACCCTAACCCTTACCCTAACACTAAACCTAACCCGTACCCTAACCATAACACTAACACTAACCCTAACCGTAAAACTAACCTGAACGCGAAACCAAACCTGAAAACCTAACCCTAACCCTAACCCGAACCCTAACACTAACCCTGACACTAACACTGACCCGAACCCTAACAATAACCCTAATCCTAACAATAAAACTAACCCTAACACTAAACCTAACAATAACCCTAACCCGAACTGTAATACTAACCTTAACACTAATCCTAACCATAACCCCAATCCTAACCCTACACATAAACCTAATCATAAGCCGAACACGAACACGATCCCTAACCGTAACCCTAAACCTAACCCTAACCCAAAACAAAACACTACACCTAACCCGAACCCGAACCCAAAAGCTAACCCTAACCCTAATCGTAACGCGAACCCGAACCCTAACCCTAACCCTAACCCTAAACCTATCCCTAACCCGAACCCTAATCTAAACTCGAACCCTAACCCTAACCCTAACACTAATCTGAACCCTAACCCTAAATCTAACCCTACCCATAACACTAACTCTAACCATAACCCTATCCCGAACGCTAAACCTAACCCTAATCTGAACCCTGACACTAAGCCTAACCCTAACCAAATCCCGAAAACTAACCCGAACCGGACCCTAACTCTAACTGTAACCATAACCCAAACCCTAACCAGAAGCCTACCCCAAACACTAACCCTGACTCCAACCCTAACCTGAACACTAAACCTAACCCAACCCTAACCCGAACCCTAACACTAACCATAATTCTAACACGTAACCCTAAACCTAACCCTAACCCTAACCCTAAACCGAACCCTAACCCTAACTCTAACTCGAACCCTAAACCTAACCCTAACCCTAACCCTAACTCGTTCCCTAACCCGAACCCGAACCCTAACAATAACCCTAACCATAATCCGAACCGGAACCCTAACCGGAACCCTAACCCTAACCCTAACCCAAACTGAACCCAAACCATAACCCAATGCCTAACCCTAACCCTAACCTGAGCCCTAACCCTAACCCTAACCCTAACCCTAACCCTAACCCTACCACTAACCCTTACAATACACATAACCCTAAACTTAACCCAACCCCGAACCCGAACCCAAACCTTAACCCTAATCCTTACCCTAACCTTAATCCGAACCCGAACCCTAAACCTAACGCTAACACTAAACCTAAACCCTAACCCTAACCCGAACCCGAAACCAAACCATAACCCTAATCCTAACGCTAAGACTAATCCTAACACTAACCTAACCCTAACCCTAACCCTAACCCTCACACGAACTACAACCCAAACCAAAACCCTAACCTTACCCTAACCCTAACCCTTACGCTAACCCTAACCCTAATCCGAAACCTAACCCTAATTCTAATACTAACCCTAACCCTAAACCTAACCAGAACCCGAATCTGAACCTGAACCCTTACCCTCACCCTAACCCGAACCCTAACACTAACCCTAACACTAACCCTAACCCGAAGCCTAATACTAACCCTAACCCTAATCCTAACCATAACGCTAAACCTAAAACTAACCCGAACCCTAACCCCAAACCTAACCCTAACCCTAACCTGAACACTAACACTAACAATAACACTAATCCTAACCCGAACCCTAAACCTAACCCTAACCCTAACCCTAACCCGAACACGAAACCTAACCCTAAACCTAACCCAACCCTAACCCGAACCCGAACACTAAACCTAACCATAACCCTAACCCGAACAATAACCCTAACCCTAACACTAACCCTAACACTAACCATAACTCTAACCCTAACACTAAACATAACCCGAATCCTAACCCTAACGCTAAACCCAACCTTAATCCTAAACCTAACCCTAACCCCAACCCGAACAAGAATCCTAACCCTAAACCTAACTCGAACCGTAACCCTAACTCTAACCCTAAACCTAAACCTAACCCCAACTCGTACCCTAACCCGAACCCGAACCGTAAATATAACCCGAACCCTAAACCTAACCCTTACCCAACTGAACACGAACCATAACCAAACCCTAACCCTAACCATAACCCGAACCCTAACCCTAACCCTAACCCTTAAACTAATCCTAACCCTAACCTAACCCTAACCAAACCCGAACCCTCACCCGAACCAGAATCCTAAACCTAACCCTAACCCTAACTCTTAATCCTAACCTAAACCTAACCCTAACCCAAACACGAACCCGAATCGAACCCTAACCCTAACCCTTACCCTAACACTAAACCTAACCCGAACCCTAACGCTAACACTAACACTAACCCTAACCGTAAAACTAACCCGAACGCGAAACCAAACCTGAAACCTAACCCTAACCCTAACCCTAACACTAACCCTGACACTAACACTGACCCAAACCCTAAAGATAACCCTAATCCTAACAATAAAACTAACCCTAACACTAAACCTAACCCGAACCCGAACCCGAACCCTAACCCTAACCCTAACCCGAACTGTAATACTAACCTTAACACTAATCCTAACCATAACCCCAATCCTAACCCTACACATAAACCTAATCATAAGCCGAACACGAACACGATACCTAACCGTAACCCTAAACCTACCCCTAACCCTAACCCTAACCCAATCCCGAACCCGAACCCGAACCTTAACACTAATCCTTACCCTTACCCTAACACGAACCCAAACCCTAAACCTAACGCTAACCCTAAATCTAACCCTAATCTTAACCATAACCCTATCCCGAAAGCAAACCTTAAACCTAACCATAACCCTAACTCTAACACTAATCCTAACCCTAACCTAACCCTAACACTAACCCTAACTCGAACAATAACACTAACCCTAACCCTAACCTTAAACAAAACACTACACCTAACCCTAACCTAACCCAAACCCAAACCCGAACCCAAAAGCTAACCCTAACCCTAATCGTAACGCGAACCCGAAGACTAACCCTAACCCTAACCGTAACCCAAACTCTACCTAAACTGAAAGCTAACCCTAACCCTAAACCTAACCCGAACCCGAACCCGAACACTAACCCTAATGCTAAACCTAAACCTAACACTAAAACGAACCCGAACCCGAACCCTAAACTTAATCTGAACCCGAACGCTAACCCGATCCCGAACACTAAACCTAACGCTAAAACTAAACCTAACCCTAAACCTAACCCAACCCTAACCCTAACCCTAACCCCTAACCCGAACCCAAACCGAAACCCTAAGCCTAACCCTTACACTAATCCTAATCCTAACACTAACCCAAACCCTACACCTAAATCTAACCCTAACACGAACCTGAACATGATAGCTAACCCTAATCCAAACCCTAACCCTAACCCTAACCAGAACCCGAACCCTAAACCTAAACCTAACCCTAACCCTAACTCTAACCCTAATCCTAAGCCTAAACCTAACCCTAACCAAAACCCAAAGCCTAACACTAACGCTAACCCAAACACTAATTCTAACCTTAACATAACCCTAACCCTAACCATAATCCTCACCTGAACCCGAAACCTAAACTGAACCCTAACCCTAACACTTATCCCAACCCTAATCTTAACACTAACCCGCACCTGAACCCGAACCCGAACCCGAAACCTAACCCTTACCCTAACCCTAACCATAACCCAAACCCTAACCCTAAACCTAACACTAAACCTAACCCTAAACCTAACCTGAACTCGAACCCAAAAGCGAACATGAACGCGAACCCTAACCCGAAATCTAACACTAAGAATAACACTAACCCTAACCCGAACCCAAACCCTAACCCTAGCCGTAACCCTAACCCGAACCCTAACCCTAAACCTGACTATAATCGTAAACCGAACCGAAACCTAACCCTAACCCTAACACTAACCTTAAACCAAACCCTAACCCTAACCCTAATACTCACCATAACCCTAATCCTAACCCTAATCCTAATCTTTACCCGAACCAGAACCATAACCCTAACATGAACCCGAACAATAAACCTAACCCGAAACCTAAGCCTAAACCGAACGCTAACCCTAACACTAAACATAACCCTAACCCTAACCCTACCCCTAAACCTAACCCTACGCCTAACCTAACCCTAACCCTAACCCTAACCCTAACCCTAACCCTAAACCAAAACCTAACCCTAACCCGAACCCGAACCCTAACATTAGCCCTAACCCTAAACCTAACCCTAACCCTAACCCTAACCCAAACCCTAACCCTAAGCCGAACCCGAACCCGAACAAGAACCCTAACCCTAACCATAAACCTAACCCTAAACCTAACCCTACACAGAACCCGAACCCGAACACTAACCCTAATCCTAACCCTAACCATAACCAGAACTCAAACCCTAACACTAACGCTAACTTTAACACTAATCCTAACCCTAAACATAACCCTAACACTAAACCTAACCCTTAACCTCTCCCGAAACATAACCCTAAACCTAAACCTTACCCTAACCCTAACCCTAACACTAACCCTAACCCTAACCCTAATACTAACCCTAACAATATCCCGAACCATAGCCCTAACCCTAAGCGAAACCCTAACCCTAACCCTAAACCTAACCCGAACCCTAACCCGAACCCTATCCCTAACTGTAACACTAAAGCTAACCCTAAAACTAACGCGAACCTGAAACCTAACCGGAAACCTAACTCTAACCATAACCCTAATCTTAACACTAACCCTAACACTAACCCTAACCCGAACCCGAACCAAAATCCTAAACATAACCTTAATCCTAACCCTAACCCTAACACTAACCCTAACACTACACCTAACCCGAACCCTAACCTGAACCAGAACCCGAACCCTAACCCTAACCCTAACCCTAAACCTAACCTGAACCCTAACAATAACCCTAACCCTAATCTAAACCTAACACTAACCCTAACCCGAACCCTAACTCTAACCCTAACCATAACGCGAACCTTAACACGAACCCTAACCCTAATCCTAACCCAAACTCTAACCCTAAAGCTAATCCTAACCCTAACATTAACCCGAAACCGAACCCTAACCCTAACACTAACCCTCACCCGAACACTAATCCGAACACTAACCCTAAGCCTAACCCTAAACCGAACAATAAACCTAAGCCTAACCCTAACCCTAACATGAACCCGAACCCGAACAATACCCCTAACCCTAAACCTAACCCTAATCTGAACACTAACTCTAATCCTAACCCTAACCCGAACCCAAACCCTAACCCTAACCATAATCCTAACCTTAACCATAAAACTAACCAGAATTCTAACAATAACCCTAACCCTAATTCTAAACCTAACCCTAACCGTAACCCTAACCCTATCCCGAACCCTAACCCTAACTCTAACACTACCCCTATCCCTAACCCTAACCCGAACCCTAACCCTTACCCGAACCCTAACACTAAACCTAAGGCTAACCCTAACCCTAATCCTAAGCCAAACCATAACCCAAACCATAACCCTAACGGTAAACCTAATCCTAAACCAAACGCTGACAATAACGCTAACCCTAAACCTAAACCTAACCCTAATCCTAACGATAAACCTAACCCTAACTCTAAACCAAACCCGAACCCTAACCCGAACCCTAATGCTAATCCTAAACCTAACCCTAACCCAAACCCGAACTCTAAACCTAACGCTAAACCTGACCCTAACCCTAACCCTAACCTGAACCGAAACCTAACCCTAATCCTAACCCTAACCCTAAACCTAAGCCTTACCCGAACTCTAACCTTAAACCTAACCCTAACACGAACCCTAACCCGATCCCGAAACCTAAACCTAACCCTAACCATAACCCTTACCCTAACCGTAACCCGAACCTTAACCCGAACCCGAACACTAAACCTAACCCTAACTCTAACCCTAACCTTTACCCTAAGGATAAACCTAACCCTAAACCGAAGCCGAACCCGAACCCGAGCCCTAACCCTAACCCTAACCCTAACCCTAACCCTAACACTAACCCTAACACTAACCCTAATGCAAACCCTAACCCTAAACCTAACATGAACCCAAACCATAAATCAACCCAAACCCTAACCATAACCAATACCCTAACCCTAAACCTAACCCTAAACCGAAGCCGAACCCGAACCCGACCGCTAACCCTAATACTAACCATATCCCTAACCCTAAACCCTAACCCTAAACTTAAACTTAACCCGAACCCTAACCCTAACACTAACCTAACCCGAACCCTAAACCTTACCCGAACACTAAGCCGAACCCTAACCCTAAGCCTAAACCTAACCCTAACACAAAACCGAACCCAAACAATACCCCTAACCCTAAACCTAACCCTAACCTGAACATAAACTCTAATCCTAATCCTAACCCGAACCCTAACACTAAACCTAATCCTAACCAAAAACAATAACCCAAAGCCGAACCCTAACCCTAACCATAACCCGATCCCAACCCTAACCCTCAACCTAACCCTAACCCGAACCCCAACACGAACCCTAACCCTAACCCTAACCCTAAGCCGAAAAACAACATGAACCCTAAACCTAAACCAAAACATAACCCTAACACTAAACCTACCCCGAACCCGACCCTAAACCTTACAGTAACCCTAACCCTAAACCGAACCCTAACCCTAACCGTAAATCAGATCCAAACCATAACCCTAACCCTATCCCTAATCCTAACCCTTACCCAAACCCGAACCGGAACCCTAAACCTAACCCGAACACGAACCCTAAACCTAAACCTAACCCTAAGCCTAAACTGAAGGCTAACCCTAACACTAACCGTAACACGAATCCCAAACCGAACCCGACCCCTAACTTTAACCCTAAACCTAACCCGAACCCTAACCCTAACCCTAACTCTTACCCTAACCCTAAACGTAACCCTAACCTGAACCCGAAACCGAACCCTAACCCTAACCCTAACCCTAACCGAAACCTAACCCTAACCCTAAACCTGAACTTAACCCTAACCCGAACCGAAACCTAACCCTAACCCTAACCCAAAACCTAAGCCTAACACGAACTCTAACCCTAACTCAAAACCTAATCCTAAGCCTAAACCTAAATATAATCCTAACCCAAACCCTAACGCGAAACCTAACCAGAACCAGATCCCTAATTATAACCCTAACCCTAACCCAAACACTTACCCTAACCCTAAACCTTACCCTAAACCGAAAACTAACCCTAACCCAAACCCTAACATTAATCCTAACCCTAAACCTAACCCTACACCTAACCCTAACCCTAACCCGAACCCTAACCCTAACCCTAACCCTAGACCTAACCCAAACCCGAACCCTAACCCTGACCCTAACCCTAACCCTAACAATAACCCTAACCTTACACCTAACCCTAACCCGAACCCGGACTCGAACCTTAACCCTAACCCTAACCCTAACCCTAACCCTTACCCTAAACTGAACCCAAACCCGAACCCGAACCCTAACCTTAATCCTAACCCAAACCCTAACCCGATCCCGAACACTAAACCTAACGCTAACCATTAACTTAACCCTAAACCTAACCCTAAACCTAACTCTAACCCTAACCCTTACCAAAACCCAAACCCTAAGCCTAACCCTAAACCTAAAATAATCCTAACCATAACCGTGACTCTAACCCTGCACTTAAACCTAACCTAAACCCAAAACCGAACTCTAAACCTAAACCTCACACTAACATTAACCCTAACCCTAACACGAACCCTAACACGAACCGTAACCCTAACCCTAAGCCGAACCCTAACCCTAACCCGAAATCTAACCCTAACCCTAACTCGAACCCGAACCCTAAAGCAAACCCGAACCATAAACCTAACCCTAACCCTAACCCAAAACATAACCCTAACACTAACCCTACACTGAACCCTAACCCTAAACAGAACCAGAACTCTTATCCTAATCCTAACCCTAACCCTAACACTTACCCTAACCCTACACCTAACCCTTATCCGAAACCGAACCCGAACAAGAACCCTAACCATAACACTAACCCTATCCCTAACCCTAAACCCTAACCCTAACCCTAACCATAACCCGAACCTGAACCCTAACCCTAACCCTAACCCTAAACTTAACGCTAACACTAACCCAACCCGAACTAGAAACCTAACTTTAACCCTGACCCTAACCCTAACCCTAACCCTAACCCTAACCCTACAGCTAACCCTAACACGAACCCGAACCCGAACCCTAACCCTAACCCTAACCCTAAACATAACCCTTACACTAAACCGAACCCGAACCCGAACCCTAACCCTAATCCTAACCCAAACCCTAACCCGATCCCGAACACTAAACCTAACGATAACCCTAAACCTAACCCTAACCCTAACCCTAACCCTAACACTAACACTAATCCTAACCCTAACCCTTACCCTAACCCTACACTTAAACCTAATCCTAACCCTATCCCGAACACTATCACAAACCCTAACCCTAAAACTAACCCTAACCCTAACCCTACCCCGAACCCGAACCCAACCTTAACCCTAATCCTTACCCTAACACTAACCCGAACCCAAAACCTAAACCTAACGCTAACTGTACACCTAAACCTAACCCTAACCCAAACCCTAACCCGAACCCAAACCCTAACCATAACCCTACAATAACACTAATCCTAAACCTCATCTAACCCTAACCGTAACCCTAACCCTCCCCCGAACCTGAAACCTAATCCGAACCTTTACCCAAACCCAAACCATAAGTATAAAACTAACCCTAAGCCTAACACTAACCTGAACCCGAACCCGAAACCGAACCCTAACCCTAACCCTAACCCGAACACTTACACTAACCCTAACACTAACACTAACCCGAACCCTAACCGTAACCCTAACCCTAACCCTAAACCTAACCATAAACCTAACCCGAATGGTAACACTAACCCGAAAACTAACCCGAACCCGAACAATAATCCTAACAGTAACCCTAACCTTAACCCAAACCCTAACCCTACACCTAAAACTAATCCTAAAAAGAACCCGAAGCCGAAACTTAACCCTAACACTAACCCTATACCTAACCCTAAACCCTAACCAGAACCCTAAACCTAACACGAAACCTAACACTAACCCTAACACTAAGCCGAACCCTAACCCTTACCGAACCCCAACCCTAAGCCTAACCCTAACATGAACCCTAAACCTAAGCCTAAGCCTAACCCTAACACTAAACTGAACCCGAACACTAACCATAACACCTAACCCTAACCCTAAACCAAACCCTAAAAATAACCCTAACCCTAAAACTTACCCTAACCCTAACACTAAACCGAACCCGAACACTAACCTTAACCTTAACCCGAACGCAACCCTAACCATAACACTAACCCTAACCAGAACCCGAACCCCAACATGAACCCTAAACCTAACCCTAAGCCTAACACTAACACTAACACGAGCCCTAACCATAACCCTAACCCTAACAATAATCCTAACCCTAACCTATCCCTAACCCTAACCCGAACCCGAACCCGAACCCAAACCTTAACCCTCACCCTAACCCTAATCCTAACCCGAATCCTAAACCTAACCCTAACCCTAACCCGAACCCGAACCCGAACCCAAACCTTAACCCTCACCCTAACCCTAATCCTAACCCGAATCCTAACCCTAACCCGAACCCGAACCCGAACGCTAACCCGAACCCTATCCGGAACCCTAACCCTAACCCAAAGCCTAAAAATAACCGTAACCCTAATGCTAAACCTAACCCTAACACTAACCCGAACCCTAACCGTAACCCTAATCCTAACCCTAACCTGAACACTAAATCTAACCCTAATCCTAACAAGAACCATAACCATAAATCTAACACTTAGCCTAACACTAACCCGAACCCGAACCTGAACCCTATCCCTAACCCTAACCCGAACGCTAACACCAACTCTAACACTAACACTAACCCGAACCATAAAGGTAACCCCAACCCTAACCCTAAACCTAAACCTAACCCTAAACCTCACCTGAACCCGAACCCGAACCCGAACCCTAACCCTAAACCTAACCCGAACCGTAACACTAACCCTAACCCTAAACCTAACCCTAACACTAACCCTAACCCGAAACCTAAACCTAACCCTAACACTAAACCGAACCCGAACCCTAACGCTAACCCTAACCTTAACATGAACCCGAACACTAACCCTAACCCTAACCGTAATCCTAAACTGAAACCTAACCCTTACCGTAACCCTAATCCGAACCCGAATCCTAACCTTAACCCTGACCCTATCCCTAACCCTAACCCTAACCCTAAACCTACACCAAACCCTAAACCTAACCCTAACCCTAACCCGAACCCGAACCCGAACACGAACCCTAACGCTAACCCTAACCTTAACACGAACCTGAACCCTAACCCTAACCCTAACCGTAATCCTAAACCGAAAGCTAACCCTTACCGTAACCCTAACCCGAACCCAAACCCGAACCCGAATCCTAAACTTAACCCTGACGCTATCCCTAACCCTAAACCTAACCCTAAACTTACACCAAACACTAAACCTAACAGTAACCCTAACCCGAACCCGGACCAGAACCCAAAACCTAACCCTAATTCTAACCCTAAACATAACCCCATCCCGAAAACTAAACCTAATGCTAACCCTAAACCTAACCCTAAACTTAACACTAACCCTAAACCTAAACCTAACCGGAACACAAACCCTAACCCTAACCCTAAAACTAATCTTAACCATACACCTAACCCTAACCCTAACCCTACCGCGAACCCAAACCAGAACCGTAAGCCTAATCCTTACCTTAATCCTAACCCGAACCAGAAAACTAAACCTAACGCTAACCCTAACCCTAACCCTAAACCTAACCCTAACCCTAACACTAACCCTAACCCAAACCCAAACCCTAAACCTAACCCTAACCCTAACCCTAATCCTAACCCTAATCTAACCCTAACGCTAACCCTAAACCTCACACGAACCCGAACCCTAACCCTAACCATAACCCGAACCCTAATCCTAAGCCTAATCCTAACCCACACCCTAATCTGAACCCGAACCCTAAACCTAACCCTAAAACTAACTGTAACCTTAACACTAATTCTAAAACTAACATAACCCTAACACTAACCCTAACCCTAAACCTCACCTTAACCATAACCCTAACACTAACCCTAAACCTAACCCTAAACCTAAACCGAAAGCTAACCCTAACCCTAACCCTAACCTGAACTACAACCGAACCCGGACCCTAACCTTAACCCTGACCATAAACCTAACCCTAAAACTAACCCTAACCCTGCACCTAACCCTAAACCTAACACTAATCCTAACCCTAACCCTAACACGAATCTTAAACCTAACCCTAACCCGAACCCGAACCCTAACCCTAACACTAACCCTAACCGGAAACCTAACACGAACCCTAACCCTAACCCTAAACCTAACCCTAACACTAAACCTAGCCCGAACCCGCACCCGAACCCTAAACCTTACGCTAAACCTAAACATAACCCTAACCCGAACCCTAACCCTAACGGTAACCCGAACCAGAACCATAAACCTAACCCTAACACTAATTGTAACCCTAACCTAACACTATCGCTAACCCTAAACCTCACCCTAACCCAAAACCAAACCCTAACCCTATCCCTAATCCTACACCTAACCCTAACCCTAACCCGATGGGAACCCGAAGACGAACCCTAACCCTAACCCTTTCCCTAAACCGAACCCTAACCCTAACACTAACCCTAACTGTAACCCTAACCCTAAACCTAACCCGAACCCGAACCTGAACCCTAACCCTAACCGGAACCCGATCCCGAACACTAAACCTAACGCTAATCCTAAACCTAACCCTAAACCTAACCCTAACCTAACCCTCACCCGAAACCAAACCCTAACCCTACCCCAAACCCTAAACCTAACCCTAATCCTAACCGTAACCCGAAACCTAAGCCTAAACCTAACCCGAACCCTAACCCTAAGCCAAACCCTAACCCTAACCGGAACCCGAACCCCAAACCTAACCCTAACAGTAAAACAAACCCTAACAATAACCCTAACCCTAATCCTAAATCTAAGCCTAAATCGAACCCGAACCCCAAAATGAACCAAAACCCAACCCTAACCCTTACACTAACCCTAACCCTAGCCTGAAACCGAACCACAACACGAACCCTAACCCTAACCCTACCCCTAACCCTAACCCGAATCGAACACGAACCCTAACCATAACCCTAAAACTAACCCTAAACCTAACCCTAAACCGAACCCGAACCCGAAACCTAACCCTAATTCTAACTCTAACCCTAACGCGAACCCGAACCCTAAACCTAATGCTAACACTAAACCTATCCCTTAACCCTAACCCGAACCCAAACCCTAACACTAACGCTAACCCTAACACTAATCCTAACCCTAAAACTAAACCTAACCCTAACCCTAACCCTAAACCTATCCCGAAACATAACCCTAAACCTTACCCTAACACTAATCCGAACCCTAACCCTAAAGCTAACCCTAATACTAACCCTAACCCTAACCCTATCCCTAAACCAAAACCGAAACATAACCCTAACCCAAATCCTAACCCTATCCCTAACCCTAACTCTAATCCTAACCCTAACCCTAACCCTAACCCTAAACTTGACCCTAACCCTAACCCTAATCCTAACAGGAACCCTAAACCTAAAACTAACCCTAACCCTAACCCTACACCTAACCCTAACCATAACCCGAAGCCGAACACTAACCCTAACCCTAACCCTAACCTGAACCCAAATATTCACCCTAAACCTAACCCTAAACCTAACCCTAACTGAAACCCTAACAATAACACTAAACCTAAACCTAAACCTAACCCTAACACTAACCCGAACCCTAACCCTAATCCTAACCCTAACCCTAACCTGAACACTAACTCTAACCCTAATCCTAACCCGAACCCTAACCCTAAACCTAACCCTAACCCAAAAACTAACCAGAACCCGAACCCTAACCCTAAACCTAACACGAACCCAACCCTAATGCAAACCACAAAACGAAACAGAACCCTAACCGTAACCCTAACCCTAACCCTAACCTGAACACTAACTCTAACCCTAATCCTAAGCCAAATCCGAACACTAAACCTAACCCTAACCCTAACACTAACCGGAACCCGAACCCTAAACCTAACCTTAACCCTAACCTGAACACTAACTCTAACATTATTCCTAAGAGAAATCCGAACACTAAACCTAACCCTAGCCCTAACACTAACCGGAAACTGAACCCTAAACCTAACTCTAACCATAACCCAAACCCAAACAACCAACACGAACCCTAACCCTAACCCTAACCCTCACACTAACCTGAACCCGAACACGAACCCTAACCCTAACCCTAAACCTAAACCTTATCCTATCACTACCCCGAACACGAACCGAACTCTAAACCGAACCAAAACCCTAAACCTAACCCTAACCCTAACCCTAATCCTAACCCTCAACCTCACCCTCACCTGAACCCGAAACCTAACCCTAACCCTTACCCTAACCCGAACCCCAACCCTAACCCTAACACTAACCCTAACCCTAAACATAATCTGAACAATAACCCGAAACCGAACCCTAACGCTAACCCTAACCCAAACCCTCACACTAAACCTAAACCTAACCCTTACCCTAACCCGAACCCCAACCCTAACCCTAACACTAACCCTAACCCTAAACATAATCCGAACAATAACCCGAAACCGAACCCTAACGCTAACCCTAACCCAAATCCTAACACTAACCCTAACTCTAACCCGAACCCTAACCCTAACTCTAACCCTAACACTAACCCTAACTCTAACCCTAAACCTAACCCTAACGCTAACACTAAAACTAATCAGAACCCGAAACCAAATCCGAAACCTATCCCTAACCCTAACCCGAACACAAACACTAAAAATAAGACTAACCCTAACCCAAACCCAAACCCTAAACCTAACCATAACACTAACTCTAACCTAACCCGAACCCTAACGCTAACCCTAATCCTGAACCAAATGCTAACACTAACCCTAACCCTATCCCGAACCCCAACTCGAACCCGAACCCTAAAATTAACCCTAACCCTAACCCTAACCAAAACACTAACCCTAACGTTAACCCCGAACTCGAAACCTAAACCTAACCCTAAACCTAACCATATTCCTAACCCTCACCCGAACCCGAACCCTAACCCTAACCCGAATTCTAACCTTCATCCTAAACCTAACCCTAAACCTAACTGGAACCCGAAATCTAACACTAACACTAACCCGAACACTAACACTAAGACTAACCCTAACCCAAATTCTAACCCTAACCCTAATCCTAACACTAACGCTAACCCGAACACAAAACCAAAACCTAACCCTAGACCTAACCCTACCCTAACCCAAACCCGAATCCCAACCCTAACCCTAACACTAAACCTAAACCTAACCCTAAACCGAATCTGAACCCTAAACCGGACCCTAACCCTAATCCTAACACTAACCCTAACCCAAACCCGAACACTAACCTAACGCAAACCCTAAACTTAACCCTGAACCTAACACTCACCCTAACCCTAACCCTAACCCTAACTTGAACCGCAACCCTAACCCTAACACTAAATATAAACCTATCCCTAAACCGAACCCGAAACCTAACGCGGACCCTATCCCTAATCCTAACCCTAACCTTAACCTGAACCCGAACACTCAAACTAACCCTAACCCTAAACCTAACCCTAAACCTAACCCTAACCCTTACCCCAACCCAAAACATAACCGAACCCAAACACTAACCATAACCATAACCCTAACACTAATCCTAATTCTAACCCTAACCCTAACGCGAACCCTAACCCTAAACCTAATGCTAACCATAGCCCGAACCCTAAGCGAAACCCTAACACTAACTCTAACCCTAACCCGAACCCTAACCCGAACCCTATCCTTAACTGTAATACTATCCCTAACCCTAAACCTAACGCGAACCTAAAACTGAACCAGAACCCTAACCCTTACCCTAACCTTAATCCTAACCCTAATCCGAACCCTAACCCTAACATAATCCTAACCCTAAACCGAACCCGAACCCTAACCTGAATCCTAACCCTAACCCTAACCCTAACCCAACCCTAACCCGAACCCAAAAACTAACCATAACCATAACTTTAACACTAATCCTAACCCTAACCCGAACCCTAACCCTAACTTTAATCCTAACCCTAACCCGAACCCTAACCCTAACTCTATCCCTACACCTAAAACTAACCCTAACACGAACACGAATCTGAACCATAACCCTAACACTAAAACTAACCCTAACCATAAACCAAACCCGAAACCTTACCAGGACCCTAACCCTAATCCTAACCCTAACCCTAACCCGAACCCGAACACTAAACCTAACGCTAACCCTAAACATAACCCTAAACCTAACCCTAACCCTAAGCCTAACCCTAACCCGAACCCAAACACTAAACATAACCATAACCATAACACTAATCCTAACCCTAACCCGAACCCTAACCCTAACTTTAATCCTAACCCTAACCTGAACCCTAACCCTAACTCTATCCCTACACCTAAAACTAACCCTAACCCAAACCCGAATCTGAACCCTAACCCTAACACTAAAACTAACCCTAACCATAAACCAAACCCGAAACAGTACCATGACCCTAACCCTAATCCTAACCCTAACCCGAACCCTAACCCTAACCTAACGCTAACCCTAATCCTAACCTTAAACCTAACCCTAACCCTAAGCCTAACCCTAACCCGAACCCAAACACTAAACATAACCATAACCATAACACTAATCCTAACCCTAAACCGAACCCTAAACCTAACCCTAAACCTGACCCTAACCCTAACCCGAACCGAAACGTAATTCTAACCCTAACCCTCACCTTAACCCGAACACTAACCCTAACCCTAACCCAACCCGAACCCGAACACGAACCCTAACCCTAACCCTAAACCTAACCCTAAACCTAACACTACACCGAACCTGAACCAGAACCCTAACCCTAATTCTAACCCTAACCCTAACGCGAACCATAACCCTAAACCTAATGCTAACCATAGCCCGAACCATAAGCGAAACCCTAACACTAACTCTAACCCTAACCCGAACCCTAACCCGAACCCTATCCTTAACTGTAACACTAACCCTAACCCTAAACCTAACGCGAACCCGAAACCGAACCAGAACCCTAACCCTTAACCTAACCTTAATCCTAACCCTAATCCTAACCCTAACCCTAAACATAAACCTATCCCAAAACCTAACCCTAACCCTAACCCTAACCGTAACCCGAACCCTAAAAATAACCATAAACCTAATCCTAACACTAACCCTAACCCTATCCCGAACCCTAACCCTAACCCTAAGCGTAACCCTAACCCGAACCCTAACCGTAATCCTAACCCTTACCCAAACCCTAACCAAAACCCGAACCCTAACCCGAACCCGAACCCGAACATTAACACTAACCCTTACTTAAACCCTAACCCTAACCTAACCCTAACCCGAAACCGAACCCGAACCCTAACCTGAACCCTAACCCTAACCCTAACAATAACCCAACCCTATCCCGAACCCAAAAACTAACCACAACAATAACCCTAACACTAATCCTAACCCTAACCCGAACCCTAACCCTAACTCTAACCTTAACCTGAACCCTAACCCTAACCCGAACCCAAACCCGAACCCTAATCGTAACCCTAAACCTGACCCTAACCCTAAGCTGGACCGAAACCTAACAGTAATCCTAACCCTAACCCTAACCCGAACCAGAAACCGAACCCTAACCCTAACCCTTACCCTAACCCTAAACCTAAACCCTAAACCTAAGCATAATCCGA
>NW_027551811.1:389512-464582 GCF_045843805.1 Urocitellus parryii
AACCCGAACCCTTACCCTACCCTAACTCTAACCCGAAAAAGAACCCTAACCCTAAACCTAACCCTAACCTGAACCCTAATCCTAACCCTAATCCTAACCCTAACCCGAAACGAACCACAAACCCGAATCCTAAACCTAACACTTACCCTAACCCTAACCCTAACCCGAACCCTAAAGCTAACCCTAACCCTAACTCTAACAATAAACCTAACCCTATCCTAACACAAACCCTAACCCTAACTTTAACCCTAACCCAAACTGGAAACCTAACCCTAACGCTAACGCTAACCCTAATCCTAAACCGAATCCTAACAGGAACCCTAACACTAACCCTAACCCTAACCCTAACCCGAACCCGAACCCCAACCCTCACCCTAACCCTAACCCTAACCAGAACCCAACAATAACCCTAACCCTAACCCGAACAGAACACTAACCGTAACCGTAAACCTAACCCTAACCCTAATCCTAACCCTAAACCTAAGCCTGACCCGAACCTAAACCCGAACCCGAACCGTAACCCTAACCCTTACCCTAAGCCTAACAGTAACTCGAACCCTCAAGCTAACCCTAACCCTAACCCTAACCCTAACCTTAACCCTATCTCTAAACCTAACACTGACCCTAACCCTAACCCTAAACCTAACCCTAAACCTAACCCTAACCCGAACGCAAAACCTAACACTAAGCCTAACCCTAACGCTAACCCTAACCCTAACACTAAGTTTAAGCCTACGCCTAACCCGAACCCGAACCCTAACCCTAACCCTAGCCATAACCCGAACCCGAACCCGAATCCGAACCTTAACCCTAAGCCTAAGCCTAACCCTAACCCGAACCCAAACCCTAACCCTAACACTAAACCTAATCCTTACCCAAACCCTAACAATAACATTAACCCTAAACCTAACCCGAACCCTAAACCTAACCCTAACTCTAAATCTAACCTGAACACTAACTCTAACCCTAATCCTAACCGGAACCCTAAGCCTAAAGATAACCCTAACCCTAACACTAAACCGAACCCGAACCCTAACCCTAACCGTAACCCGAACACAACCCTAACACTAACGATAACCCTAACCCGAACCCGAACCCCAACACGAACCCTGACCCTAAACCTAACCCTAAACAGAACCCTAACATTAACCCTAAACCAAACTCGAACCCTAACCCTAACCCTAACCCTAGCCCTAACCCTAACCTGAACCCTAACAATAACCCTAGCCCTAATCCTAAACCTAACCCTAATCCTAAACCGAACCCTAACCCTAAATCTAAACATAAGCCTAACCTGAAACCTTACCCTAATCCTAATGCTAACCAGAACCCTAAACATAAACCTAACCCTAACCCTAACACTAACCCGAACCTGAACCATAACCCTAAATCTAACCCAAACCCGAACCCGAACCCGAACCCTAAACCTAACCCTAACCCGAAACCTATCACTAACCTTAACCCTAACCCTAACGCGAATCCTAAACCTAACAATAAACTTGACCCTAACCCTGTCCCGAAATCGAAACTTAATCCTAACCCTAATCCTAACCCTAACATTAACATGAACCCGAACCCGAAGGCGAACCCGAACACTTACTCTCACCCTAACCCTAACTCAAACCCTAACCCTAATCCAAACCCTAACCCTAACCCTAACCCGAACCCGAAACCTAACCCAAACACTAACCCAAACCCGAACCGTAACCCTAACCCTAATTCGAATCCGAACCTGAACCCTAACCCTAACCCTAAGCCGAAACCTAACACTCACCCTAACCCTAACCCTAACCCGAACCTGAACCTGAACCCTAAGGCTAACCCTAACCCTAAATCTAACACTAAACCTACCCCGAACCCAAACCTGAACCCGAACCCGAACCCTAACCTTAAGCCTAACCCTAACCCTAACTCGAAACCAAACCCTAAACCTAACCCTAACACTAACCCTAATCCTAACCCAAACCCTAAAAATAAAACTAACTGTAAACCTAACCCGAACCCTAACCCTAACCCTAACCCTAAATCTAACCTGAACGCTAACTCTAACCCTAATCCTAACCCGAACCCTAAGCCTAAACCTAACACTAACTCTAACAATAAACCGATCCCCAACCCCAACACGAACCCTAAACCTAAACCCAACCCTAAACCTAACCCTAAGCCGAAACCTACCACTAAACTTAACCCTAACCCTAACGCGAAACCTAAACCTAACCCCAAACCTGACACTAACCCTGTCCCGAAACCGAAACCTAACCCTAACCCTAATCCTAATCCTTACCCTAACCCTAACCCGAACCCGAACCCGAACCCGAACACTTACCCTAAACCTAACCCGAACCCAAACTCTAAACCTAATCCTAACCCTAAACCTAACCCTAACCCGAACCCAAACCCTAACCCTAATCCTAACCCTAACCCTAAACCTAAACCGAACCCTAACCCTAACCCTACCACTAAGCCTAACCCGAACCCGAACCCGAACCCTAACACTAACCCGAATGTTAACCCTAACCCTAACCCTACATCTAACTCTAACCCTAAACCGAAACCGAACCCGAACACTTACCCTAACCCTATCCCGAACACAAACCCTAAACCTAATCCTAACCCTAAACCTAACCCTAACCCGAACCCAAACACTAAACCTAATCCTAACCCTAACCCTAAACCTAACCCGAACCCTAACCCTAACCCTACCACTAAGCCTAACCTGAACCCGAACCCGAACACGAACCCTAACACTAACCCGAACGCTAACCCTAACCCTAACCCTACATCTAACCCTAACCCGAACCCGAACGCTAACCCTAACAATATACCTAAACCTAAACCTAAACCAAACCCTAACCCTAACCCTAACCCTAACCCTAACACGAACCCAAAACCTAACCATAACCCTAAGCCTAACACTAATCCTAAACTTTACCCCAACCCTAACACTAACCCGAACACTAACCCTAACCCTAACCCTAACCAGAACCTAAACCTTACCTGAACACTAATCGTAACACTAACCCTAGGCCGAACCCTAACCCTAACACGAACACAAACCCTAACCCTAACACTAACCCTAACCCTAACCCTAACCCTAACCCGAACCCGAACCCGAACCGTAACCTTAAAACTAAACTTAACCCTAACCCTAACCCGACCCGAACTCGAACCCGAACACTAACCTTCATCCTACTCCTAAACCTAACCAGAACCCGAACCCTAAACTTAATGCTAACCCTAAACCTCACCCTAATGCTTACCCTAACCCTAAAACTAACCTTAACCCGAACCCAAACCCTAACCCTAACCCTAACTTTAACACTTATCCTAACTCTAAACCTAACCCTAAACCTAACACTAACCCTAACCTTAACCCGAAACCGAACCCAAACGCTAACCCTAACACTAACCGTAAACCGAACCAGAACCCTAATTCTAACCCTAATACTTACCCCAACCTGAAGCTGAACCCGAACCCGAACCCTAAGCCTAACCCTTACCAAAACCAAAACACTAACCTGAACCCTAACCCTAAGCCTAACCAAAACCCAAACCCTAACGCTAACCCTAAGCCTAACCTTAACCCAAACCCTAACAATAACCCTAACACTAATCCTAAACCTAAACCTAACCCTAACTCGAATCCTAACTCTAACCCTAACATTAACTTGAACACTAACTCTAACCCTCATCCTAACCCTAACCCTAACCCTAAACCTAACCCTAACCCTAACACTACGAAGAACCCGAAACCTAACCCTAACCCAAAACATAACCCTAACCGTAACACGAACCCGAACCTCAAACCTAACCCTAACCCTAAACCTAACCCTAAGCGGAACCCTAAACCTAACCCTATCCCTAACCTGAACCCAAACCCTAAACCTAACTCCAACACGAACCCTAACCCTAAACCTAACCCTTACCCTAACATTAATAATAACCCTAATCCTAACCCTAACCCAAAGCTGAACCCGAACCCGAACCCTAACGCTAACCCTAACCCTAACTCTAACCGTAACCCTAACCCTACCATTATCCTAACTCTAAATCTAACCCTTAACAGAACCTTAACCCTAACCCTAAGCCTAAGCCTAACTCTAACCCGAAACCGAACATTATCCCTAACACTAACCATAACCCTAACACTAACCCTAACCCTAACCCGAACCCTAACAATAACCCTAACAATAATCCTAAACCTAACCCTAACCCTAAACCGAACCATAACCCTAAACATAAACCTAACTCTAAAACTTACCCGAACCCGAACCTTAACCCTAACCATAAGCCAATGCCAACCCGAACCAGAACACGAACCCTAAACCTAACACGAACCCTAACACTAACCCTAACCCTAACCCTATCCCGAAACATAACCCTAACCCTAAACCTGAACCTAACACTATCCCGAACCCGAAACCCAAACCTAACGCTCACCCTAAGCCTAACCCTAACCCTAACCCTTACCCGAACAATAACCCTAAACCTAAGCCTAAGCCTAAACCTATTCCGAACTCTAAACCTATCCCTAACACAATCCCTAACCCTAATTCTAACCCTTACCCGAAGCCTAACCCTAACCCTAATTATAAAACTAACCCTAACCCTAAACCGAACCCTAACCCTAAAACTAACCCGAACCCGAACCTTATCCCTAACCCTAACCTGAACCCGAATCCGAACCTGAACCCGAACCCTAATCCTAACCCTAACCCTAACCCTAACCCTAACCATAAAACTGACCTTAACCCTATCCCGAACCCGAAACCTAACCCTAAAACTAACCCTAAGCCTAATCCAAAACCTAACCCTAACCCTAACCTTAACCGGAACCCGAAAACTAACCCTAACCCTAACCGTAACCTAATCCTAATCCTATACCTAATCCTAACCCTAAGCCTACCTGAACCCGAAACCGAACCCAAACCGTAAACTTTACCCTAACCCTAACCCTAACTCTAACTCTAACCCTAACCCTAACCCGAACCCTAACCCCTAAACTGAACCCTAACATGAACTCATACCCTAAACCTAACGCTAAACCTAACCCTAACCCTTAACCTAACCCTATCTCCAATCCTAACCCTAACCCTAACCATAATCCTATCCGAAACCCTAATCCTTACACTAACACTAACCCTAACCCTAAGCCTAACCCTAACCCTAAGCTAAACCCGAACGCTAAACCTAACCCTAAACCTAAACATAACCCTAACCCTAACCCAAACCCTAACAGTAACACTAATCCTATACCTAAACCTAACCCTAACCCTAACACTAACCCAAACTTGAACCCTAACCCTAACCCTAACCCGAACCCGAACTCGAACCCAAACCCAAACCCTAACCCTAACCGTAACACTAACCGAACCTCAACCCTAACACGAAACCTAAACCTAACCCTAAACCTAACCCTAACCCTAACCCGAACCCGAACTCGAACCATAACCCTAACCCTAACCCTTACCCTAACCTGAAATCTAACCCTAACACTTAACCAGACCGTAAACCTATCCCGAACCCGAAACCTAACCCAAACCCTCACCCTAAGCCTAACCCTAACCCTAACTCTAACCCGAACCTTAACCCAAACCCGAACCCTAAACCTAACCCTAACACTAACCCTAACCCTAACCATGATTGTAACCCTAATCCTAACCCTAACCCTAACCCTAACCTGAACCAGAACCCAAACCCGAACACTAAGCCTAACACTAACCAGAAACCTAAACCTAACACTAACCCTAACCCAAACACTAACAATAACACTAACCCTAATCCTAAACCTAACCCTAACCCTACCCGAACCCTAAACAAAACCGTAACCCTAACCCTATCCTGAACAGTAACTCTAACCCTGATCCTAACCCGAACCCTAATCCTAAACCTAACCCTAACCCTAACCCTAACACTAACCCGAACCCAAACCCTAACCCTAACCATAAACCTAACCCTTACGCGAATCCAAACCCTAACCCTAACAAGAACCCAACCCTAAACCTATCCCTAACCCTAACCCGAAACTGAACCCCAACCCGAACCCTAACCCTAATCCCAACCCTAACCCTAACCCTACACCTACCCCTAACCCTAACCCGAACCTGAACGCTAACCCTAACCCTAACCCTAACCTAATCCCTAACCCTAACCCTAACCCGAACCCTCACCGAAACCCTAACAATAACGCTAAACATAACCCTAAACCTAAATCTAACCCTAACCTGAACCCTAACTCTAACACTAACCGTAACCCTAACCCTAACCTGAACACTAACTCTAACCCTAATCCTAACCCGAACCCTAAGCCTAAACCTAACCCTAACCCTAACACTAACCGACACCCGAATCGTAACCCTAACCCTAACACAAACCCAACCCTTACCCTATCCCTAACCCTAACCCGAACCCGAACCCCTACCCTAACCCTAACTGAACCCTAACCGTAACCCTACCCCAACATTAACCTTAACACTAACCATAAACCTAACCCTAACCTTAACAGTAACCCTAACATTATCCGTAACCCCAACCCCAACACTAACCCTAAAACTAACCCTAACCCGAACCCTAACACTAACCCTAACCCTAACTCTAAACCGAACCCTAAAGCTAACTCTAACCCTAAGCCTAACACTAACCCTAACCCTAACCCGAACTCGAACACTAACACTAAGCCTAACCCTAATCCTAACCCGACCCCAAACCCTAACGCTAACCCAAACCCTAACTCTAACCCTACCTAAACCCAAACAATAACACTAACCCTAAACCTAAACCTAACCCTAACCAGAACCCTAACCCTCACCATAACCCTAACCCAAACCTGAGCACTAACTCTCACCCTAATTCTATCCCAAACCCTAATCCTAAACCTAACTCTAATACTAACACTAACCCGAATCCAAACCCTAACCCTAACCCTAAGACGAACCCAACACCAACCCTAAACTTAAACATAACCCGAACCCAATCCCCAACACAAACCTTAACCCTGACCCTAACCCTAACCCTAACCCTGACCCGAACCAGAACACTAAACCTAACCCTAACCCTAATCCTAATCCTAACCCTAACCGAAACCATAACAATAACCCTGACCCTAATCCTAAACCTAACCCTAACCCTAACCGGAACCCTAAACCTAACACTAACCCTAACACTAACCCTAACATTAACCTAACTCTAATCCTAACCCTGACCCGAATGTAAAACCGAACCGGAAACCTAACCCTAACCCTTACCCTAACCCTACACCTAAACTGAACCCTAAAGCTAACCCTAACCGTAACCCTTAACCTAACCCTAACACTAACCCTAAACCTAACCCTAAACCTAACCTTAAACCGAACTCGAACCCGAACCCTAACACTAACCCAAACCTAACCCGAATCCTAACACTAACCCTAACCATAAAACTAATCCTTACCCTAACACTAACCCTAACCCTAACCCCAACCCTAACCCTAAACCTAACATTAAGCCTAACCCTAACCCTAACCCTTACCCTAACCCTACACCTAACCCTAACCCTAACCAGAACACGATCCCTAACAATAACCCTAACCCTAACCCTAAAATCAAACCCTAACCCTAACCCGAACCCGAACACTAACCCTAACCGTAACCCTCACCGAAATCCTAACAATAACCCTAAACCTAATCCGAACCCTAACCCTAACTTTAAAGATAACCCTAACCTGAACACTAAATCTAACCCTAATCCTAACCCAAAACCTAAACCTAACCCTAAACCTTACCCTAACCCTGTCCCGAACACGAAACCTATCTGTAAACCTAACCCTAATCCTAATCCTAAACTTAAACCGAACCCTAACAATAACATTAAAACTAATTCTCAAACTAAACCTAATCCTAACTTGAACCGAAACCCTAACCCTAATCCTAACCCTAACCTGAAAACTACCCTAACCCAAACCAGAACACTAAACCTAAACCTAACCCTAAACCTAACACTAACCCAAACCCGAACCCTAATTCAATCGTGAACCCTAACCCTAATCCTATCCCTAACCCTAACCCGAACCCGAACCCTAAACCTAATGCTAACCCTAAACCTAACCCTAAAACTAACCCTAACCCTAATACTAAACCGAACCCAAAACGTAACCCTAACCCTAACACTAATCCTAACCCTAACACTAACCCTAACTCTAACCCTAACTCTAACTCTAATTCTAACACTAATAGTAATCCTAAACCTAACCCTAAACCTAACCCTAACCCTAACACTAACCCTACCCCGAACCTGAACACGAAACTGAACCCGAACCCAAACACTAAACGTAACCTGAAATCTAAAACTAACCCTAACAGTAACCCTAACTCAAAACCTAAACCTAACCGTAATCCTGACCCTAACCCTGTCCCGAACCCGAAACCTAAACTGAACCCAAACAAGAACCCTAACCCTAACCCTAAACCTAACACTAACCCTAACCCCTAACCCTATCATGAACCCTAATACTAACCCTAAGCCTAAACCTAACCCGAACCCTAACCCAAAACCTAACCCTAATCCGAACCCTAACCCTTACAGGAACCCTAGCCCTAACCCGAACATTACACCTAACCCTAACCATTACCCGAATCTGAACCCGAACCCGAACCCTAACCGTAATCCTAACCCAAACCCTAACCCGAAACCAATCCCTAAACCTTATGCTAACCCTAAACCTAACCCTAAACCTAACCCTATCCTTAACTCTAACACTAACCCTAACCCGAACCCAAACCCTAACCTAACCCTAACCCTAACACTAATCCTAATCCTAACCGTAACCCTAACACTAACACTAACCTAAACCCTAACCCTAACGCGAACCAGAACCCGAACTCGAACGCGAACCCTAACCCAAACCCTAAACCGAAACCTAACAATACCCCTAACCCTAACCCGAACCCGAAACCTAAACCCAACCCTAAACCTGACCCTAACCCTGTCCCGAACCCGAAACCTAACTGTAAACCTAACCCTAATCCTAACCCTAAACTTAAACCGTAACCTAATAATAACTTTAACCCTAATTCTAAACCTAAACCTAATCCTAACCCGAACCATAAACCTAACCCTAACCCTAACCTTAACCCTAACCTGACACTAACCCTAACCCTAACCAGAACCCTAAACCTAAACCTAACCCTGAACCTAACACTAACCCAAACCCGAACCCTAACCCAAACCCGAACCCAAAACCTAACCCTAATCGTATCCCTAACCCTAACCCGAACCCTTACACTAAACCTAATGCTAACCTTAAAACTAACCCTAAAACTTACCCTAACCCTAAACCTAATCCTAAACCGAACCCAAAATGTAACCCTAACCCAAACCCTAACACTAATCCTAAACCTAACCCTAACCCTAACCCTAACTCTAACTCTAACCCTAATCTGAACCCTAACAGTAACCCTAAACCTAACCCTTAACCTAACCCTAACCCTAACTCTAACCCTAACCCGAACCCGAACACGAAACCGAACCCGAACCCAAACCCTAAACTTAACCCGAAACCTAACACTAACCCTAACCGACACCCTAACTCAAAATCTAAACCTAAACCTAAACCTGACCCTAACCCTATCCCGAATCCGAAACCTAACCGGAACCCGAACAAGAACCCTAACCCTAACCTTAACCCTAACTCTAACCCTAACCTAAAACTAAACCTAAACCTGACCCTAACCATGTCCCGAACTCGAAACCTAACCCGAACCCGAACAAGAACCCTAAGCGTAACCCTAACCCTAACCCTAAACCTAACACTAACCCTAACTCTAACCCTATCATGAACACTAATCCTAACCCTAAGCCTAACACTAACCCGAACCCTAACCCAAAACCTAACCCTAATCCTAACCCTAACCCTTACACCTAACCCTAACCCTAACCCGAATCCAAACCCGAACCCTAACCCTAACCCTAATACTAACCCCAACCCTAACCCGAACCCGAAACCTAAACCTTATGCTAACCCTAAACCTAACCCTAAACCTAACCCTATACTTATCTCTAACACTAACCCTAACCCTAAACCTAACACTAATCCTAATCCTAACCCTAATCCTAACCCTAACCTGAACCCGAACCCGAAACCTAAGGTAACGCTTACACTAAACCTAACCCTATCCCGAACCCTAACCATAACCCTAACACTAACCCTAAACCTAACCCAAACCCTAACCTGAACTTAAACCCTAACCCTAACCCTAACCCTAACGCAAACCCTATCAATAACACAAACCCTAACCCTATCCCTAACCTAAACACTAAATCTAACCCTAATCCTAACCCGAACCCTAACCCTAAAGCTAACACTAACCATAACACTAAACTTAACCCGAACCCTAAACCTAATCCGAAACCTAAACCTAATCCTAAACCTAACACTAACCCTAACCTGAACCCAAACCGGAACCCTAACACTAACCCTATACCTAACCAGAACCAGAACCCTAACACTAACCCTAACCCTACACCTAACCCTAAACCTAACCCGAACCCAAACCTGATCCCTAACCTTAACCCTAAAATTAAACCTAACGCTAAACCGAACCCGAACCCGAACCCTAACCGTAATCCTAACCCTAACCCTAACCCGAACCCAAACCCGAACACTAAACCTAACGCTATACCTAAACCTAACCCTAACCATAACCATAACCCTAACACTAACCCTAACCTGTAACCAAAACGTATCCCTAACCCTAACCCTATCACTAATTCTAAATCTAAACCTCACCCTATCCCTAACCCTAACATGAAACCGAACCCTAACCCTAATTTTAAACCTAATCCTAACCCCAACCCGAAACTGAACGTGAACTCGAAGCCTAAAACTAACCCTTAGCCTAACCCTAACCCTGACAGGAACCCTAAACCTAACCCTAACCCTAACACGAAAGCAAAACCTAACAATAACCCTAACCCTATCCGTAAGACTAACCGGAACCCAAACTCGAACCCTAATCCTAACCCTAACCCTTACAATAAAACAACGCCTAACCCGAACCCTAAAGCTAACCCTAACCCTAACCCTAACCCTAACCCCAACCCTAATCCTAACCCTAAACCTAACTCTAACCCTAACCCTAAACCTAACCCTAAACCTAACCCTAACGCAAACCCGAACCTGAACCCTAACCCTAACCCTAACCCAAACACTAACAAGAACCCTAACCGTCACCCTAACCCTAACACGAACCCGAACCCGAACCATAACCCTAACCGTATCCCTAAACTGAACACCAACCCTAACCCTAACCCTAACCGTAACCCTAACCCGAACCCGAAGACTAACTCTAACTCTAACCCTAACCCTAAATCTAACCTGAACACTGACTCTAACCCTAATCCTAAACTGAATCCTATGCCTAAACCTAACCCTAACCCTAACCCGAACCCGAACCTGAACCCCAACACGAACCCTAACCTTGATCCTACCCTAAACCTAACCTGATCCTTAACACTAACCCAAACCCGAACCCTAAAACTAACCCTAACCAGAACCCAAACCCGAAACCGAACCCTAACCCTAACCTGAATGATAACACTCACCCTAACCCTAAACCGAAACCGAAACCTAACCCAAATCCTAACCCTAACCCTAACCCAAACCGAAACCGAACCTAAACCTAACGCTAACCCTATACTTAAACATAACCCTAACCCTAACCTTAACCCTAACCCTAACCCTAACCTGAAAACTAACTGTAACTCTAAACCAAATACTAACCCTAAACCTAACCCTATACCTAACCCTAACCCTAATACTAACCCGAACCAGAACCCTACCAGTAATAAGAAACCTGACCCGAACCCTAACCCTAACCCTAACCCAAACCCGAACTCTAACCCTAACCCTAAACCTAACCCTAAACCTAACCCGAACCCTAACCCGAAACCGAACCCTAAACCTAATCCTAACCATAACCCTCACTGAAGCCGAACCCTAAACCTAACCCTAAACCTAACCCTAACCCTAACCCTAACACGAACCCAAACCCTAACCTAACCCTGACCCTAACACTAATCCTAACCCTATCCCGCACCCTAACACTAACCCTAACCCTAACACGAACCTGAACACTAACCCTAACCCAAACCCTAACCCTAATCCTAATCCTAATCCTAACCCTAACATGAACCCGAACCCGAATCCGAAACCTAAGCCCAACTCTTACCCTAAACCTAACCCTAACCCGAACCCTACCACTAACCATAACAGTAACCCTAACCAGAACAACATCCCTTACACGAACCCTAACGCTATCACTAACCCTCAGCCTAACACTAACCCTAACTTGAACCCAAACCCTAACCCTAACGGTAACCCTAACCCTAACAAAAACCCTAAACCTAACCCTAACCCCAACTTCAACACTAACTCTAAATCGAAATATAACCTTAAAGCTAACCCTAACCCTAACACTAAACTGAACCCGAACCCTAACCCTAACCCGAAACTTAACCCTAACCAGAACCAGAAACCTAAACTTAACCCTAACCCAAACCTAACCCGAAAGCTAACATTAACCCAAACCGTAACTCTAACCAGAACCAGAACCCTAAACTTAACCCTAAACCTAAGCATAACCCGAAAGCTAACCCTAACCATAATCCTAACCCTAACCGAACCCAAACCCGAACCCCAACCCTAACCCGAACCCTAAACCTAACCCAAACCCTAACCCTAACCCTAAAACTACACGTAACCCTAGCTCTAACCTGAACCCGAACCCGAACCCTAACCCAAACCCTACCCCTAACCAGAACCAGAACCCTAAACTTAACCCTAAACCTAAGCCTAACCCGAAAGCTAACCATAACCCTAACCCGAACCCTAACCCTAACCCGAACCCTAACCCTAATCCTAAAACTACATGTAACCGTAACCCTAACCTGAACCAGAACCCGGACCCTAACCCAAACCGTAACCCTAACAAGAATCAGAACCCTAAACCTAACCCTAACCCTAAGCCTAACCTGAAAGCTAACCCTAACCCTAGCCATAACCCTAACCCTAACTCGAACCCGAACCCGAACCCGAACCCTAACACTAATCCTAACCCTAACCCTAACCCAAACCCGAACCCGAACCCTAAACCTAACGCTATACATAAACCTAACCCTAACCCTAACGATAACCCTAACCCAAACCATAACCCGAAACCAAATCCTAACCCTAACCCTAACTTTAAGACTAATCCTAACCCTAACCCTAACCCTATCCCTAACCAGAACCTGAACCCGAACCCTAAACCTAAACCAAACCCTAACCCTAACCCTAATGCTAAACCTAATCCTAACCCCAACCCGAAACTGAACCTGAACTCGAAACAAAACCCTAACACTAACCCTAACAATAACCCGAACACGAAACCTAACCCGAACCCGAACCCCAAACCTAAACATAACCCTATACATATCGCTAACCGTAACCCAAACCCTTACCCAAACCCTAACCCTAAACCTAACCCGAACCTGAACGCGAACCCGAACCCGAATCCTAAACCTAATCCTAACCTTAACCATAAACCGAACCCGAACAATATACCTAACTCTAAACCTAACCCTAACCTTAACCCTAAGCCTAAACCTAACAAGAACCAAACCCTAACCCTAACCTTAACAATTACCCTAACCCTAAACTTAACGTAACCCGAACCCTAACCCTAACCCTAACCCTAAACTGAACCCTAAACCTTAACTGAAACCTAACCCTAAACCTAACAATAACCCTAATCTTAACCTTAACCCTAAACCTAACCCTAACCTGAACACTAACTCTAAACCTAAACCTAAAACTAACCCTAACCCTAACACTAACAATAAACCTAAGCCTAACCCGAAAGCTAACCCTAACCCTAACCCAAACCCTAACCCTAACCTTAACCCTAACCCTAACCCTAACCCTAACCGAAACCCTAACAATAACCCTAACCCTAATCCTAAACATAACCCTAACCCTAACCGGAACCCTAACCCTAACCCTAACCCTAACCCTAACCTGAACACTAACTCTAACCCTAATCCTAGCCGGAACCCTAAACCTAAACCTAACCCTAAAACAAACCCTAACCCGAACCTGAACCCTAACCCTAACCCTAAACCTAAGCCTAACCCGAACGCTAACCCTAATCCTAACCCTAATCCGAATCCTAACACGAACCTGAACCCTAACGCGAACACTAACCCTAACTCGAACCCTAAACCTAACACTAACCCTACACCTAACAATAACCTTAACCCGAACACGAACCAGAACCCTAACACTAACCCTAACACTAAACATAACCCTAAACCTAAACAAAAACCTACCCCAACCCTAACCCTAACCCTAACCACAACCCTAACCCTAACCCTAATCCTAATCCAAAACCTAAACCTAAACCTAACCCTAACCCTAACCCAAACCTTAACCGTAAACCTAATCCAA
This sequence comes from Urocitellus parryii, assembly GCF_045843805.1. Lineage (NCBI taxonomy): Eukaryota > Metazoa > Chordata > Mammalia > Rodentia > Sciuridae > Urocitellus > Urocitellus parryii. The sequence continues at coordinate 403,972 of NW_027551811.1, forward strand.
ACCTAACCTGAACCCTAACCCTAAACCTAACCCTAACCCGAAACCTATCCCTTACCTGAACCCAAACCGTAAAACTAACCCTAAGCATAAGCCTAACACGAACCCGAACCCAAACCCTAAACCTAACACTAACCCTAAACCTAATCCTAACCAAAAAGCTAAAAATAACCCTAACCCTAATCCTAAACCAAAACCTAAACCTAACAATAACCCTAACCTTAACCTTAACCCTAACCCTAACACTAACCTGAACACTAACTCTAACCCTAATCCTAACCCTAACCCTAACCCTAACCCTAAACCTAACCTTCACCATAAAAATAATCCGAACACGAACACTAACCCTAACCCAAAACCTAACCCTAACACTAAACCTAAACCAAACAATAACCCGAACCTCAACCCGAACCCTAACCCTAACCCTAACCCTTACCCGAATCCGAACCCTAACCCTAACCCTAAACCTAAGCCTAAGCCTAACCCTAACACTAACCCTAACCCTAACCCTAACCCGAAACCTAACCCAAACCCGAACCTTAACACTAACCCTAAACCTATCCCTAATCCTAACCCGAACACAAACCCAAACTGGATCATTTACCCTAATCCTAACCCTAACTCTAATCCGAACCCGAACGCTAAACCTAAAGCAAACCCAAAACCTAACCCTAACCCTAACACTAACCTAGATCATAACCCTAACCCTAACCCGAACCCAAACATTACCCTAACCCTACCACTAATCCTAACCCTAACCCTAACCCTAAACGTAACCCTAACCCAAATCCTAACCCTAATCCTAACCCTAACCCGAACCGAAAACCTAACCCTAACCCTAACCCTAACCCTAACCGTGAACCTAATCCTAAACATAACCCTAATCCTAACCCTAAACCTAACCCTAAACAGAACCCTAACCCTTACCCAAACCCTAACCCTAACCCTAACTCTAAGCCTAACCCTAACCCTAACCCAAACCCTAACCCAAACCTGTACCCTAACAGTAACCCTAACCCTAACCCTAACCAAAACCAAAACAATAACCCTGACCCTAATCCTAAACCTAACCCTAACCCTAACCCGAACCTTACCCCTAACCCTAACCCTAACCCTAACCTGAACACTAACTCTAAACCTAATCCTAACCCTAACCCTAACCCTAAACGTAACCCTAAACCTAACCCTAACCCGAACACGAAGCCTAACCCTAATTCTAGCCCTAAGCATAACCCGAACGCTAACCCTAACCCTAACCCTAATCCGAATCCTAACCCGAACCCGAAACCTAACGCAAACACTAACCCTAACCCGAACCCTAAACCTAACACTAACACTACACCTAACAATAACCCTAACCCGAACCTGAACACGAACACTAACACTAACCCTAAAACTAACCCTAACCCTAACCCGGACCTGAACCAGAACCCAAACCGTAACCCTAACCCTAAACATAACCCTAACCCTAAACCTAACCCTACCTCAACCCTAACCCTAACCCTAACCACAACCCTAAACCTAACCCTAACCTGAACACTAACCCTAAACCTAATCCTAACCCAAAACCTAAACCTAAACGTAACCCTAACCCTAACTCTAAATCAAACCCGAAACCTAATCCTAACCATAACCCGAACCCAAACCCTAACCATAACCCTAACCCGAACCCTAACACTAACCCTAACCCTAACCCTAAACCTAAACCGAACCTTAACCATAACCGTAAACCTGACCCTAACCTAACCAGAACCGGAAACCTAACCCGAATCCTAAACCTAACCCTAATCATAACCCGAACCCGAATCTGAGCCCTAACCCTAAACCTAAACCTAAACCAAATCGTAACCCTAAACCTAACCCTACCCCAACCCTAACCCTAACCATAACCATAACCCTAACCCTAACCCTAACCCTAACCTGAACACTAACCCTAACCCTAATCCTAACCCGAAACCTAAACCTAAACCTAATCCTAACCCTAACCCTATACCTAACCCGAACCATAACCCTAACCCTAACCCTAACCTGAACACTAACTCTAAACCTAATCCTAACCCGAACCCTATCCCTAAACCTAACCCTAACACTAACAATAACAGGAACCCGAACCCTAACCCTAAACCTAACAGGAACCCTAACCCTAACTCTAACCCGAACCCTAACCATAACCCTATCCCTGTACCTAACACTAAGCCTAACCCGAACCCGAACCCTAACCGTAACCCTAATCCTAAACCTAAACGTAACCCTATACCAAACCCGATCCCTAACAATAATCCTATCCCGAAACCAAAACCGAACCCTAAACCTAACCCCAATCCTAACCCTAACCCTAAAACTAACCCTAAACCAAACCAAAACCCTAACCCTGACCCTACACGTATTCCGAACCCTAATCCTAACCCTAACCCTAACATTAACCCTAATCCCAACGATAACCCTAACCCTTACACAAACCTTAACCCTAATCCTAACCTGAACCCTAACCCTAAACCTAACCCTAACCCTAACACTAACGCTAAACCGAACCCTAACCCTAACCCGAACCCTAACCCTAACCCGAAACCTAACCCTAACAGTAAAACTAACCCTATCCCTAACCCGAACCCGAACCCGAACCATAAGCCTAATCCTATCCCTAACGCTAACCCGAACCCGAACCCTAAACCTAACCCTAACCCCAACCCTAACCCGAACACAAAACTAACACAAACCCTAAACCTAACACTAATCCAAACCGTAACCCTAAACCTACACCTAACCCTAAACCTAACCTGAACCCGAACCCTAACCCTAAACCTAACCCTAACCCTAAACCTAACCCTAACCCAAACCCTAACCCTAACCCTAACAAGAACCCTAACACTAACCCTAACACTAACCTGAATCCTAACCCTAACCCTAACCCTAAACCTAACCCTAAACCTAAACCTATCCCGAACCCGAACCCGAAAACTAAACCTAACACTAAACCTAACCCTAACTCTATCCCGAACCCGAACCTGAACACTAACACGAAACCTTACCCTAACCCTAATACTAACCCAAACCCTCACCCTAACCCTAACAGTAACCTTAACCCTAAACCTAACCCGAACCCAAAACTGAACCCGAACCCAAACCCTAACCCTAACCCGAAACCAAACCCAAATCCGAACCCTAACCCTAAACCAGATGCTAACTAAAAACCTACCCTAACCCTAACCATAACCCTATACCTAAACCTAACCCGAAACCTAATTCTAAACCTAAACCTAACCGTAAACTGAACCCGAAACCGAAACCTAACATTAACACTAAACCTAAACCTAAACCTAACCACAAACCTAACCCAAATCCAATTCCTAAACCTAACTCGAACCCGAACCCAAACCCTAACCCTAAACCTAACCCTAACCCTAACACTAAACCTACCCCTAACCCTAACCCTATCCCTAACACTAACCGTAACAGTAACCCTAACACGAACCCCAACCTGAACACGAACCCTAACCTAAACACTATCCCTAACCCGAACCCTAACCCTAACCCTAACCATAACCCGAACCAGAACCCTAACCCTAACCCTAACCCAAACCCTAACCTAACCCTAATCCTAACCCTAATTCTAACCCTAACCATAACCCGAACCCGAACCTTAAACCTTAGGCTAACCCTAAACCTAAACCTAAACCTAACCCTATTTTTAACACTAACCCTAAGCCTAACCCTAACCCTAACAATAATCCTAAACCTAACCAAACCCAAACCCAAACCCTAACACTAATACTAACCCTAAGCCTAACCCTAACCCTAACCCTAAAGCTAACCCTAACCCTAACTCTAAACCCTAACCCAAACCCGAAACCTAACCCTAACCCTAAACCTAAAACTAACCCTAAAACGAACCCTAACCCTAACGCAAACCCTAACCCTAAACCTAACGCTATACCTAAACCTAACACTAACCCTAAACCTAATCCTAACCCTAACCCTAACCCAAACCCGAACCCTAACCCTAACCCTAAATCTAATCCTAAACCTAAACCGAACCATTACCCTAACCAGAACCCTAACCCTAATCCTAACCCTAACAATAACCCGAACCCCAACAGTAAACCTAACGCTAACCAAAAAGCTAACCCTAACCCTAACCCCAACCCTAACCCTAAACCTAACACGATCCACACCCTAACCCTAACCCAAACCCTAAAACTAATCCTAAACCTAACCCTAACCCGAACCCTAACCCTAACCCTAACACTAACACTGACCCGAAACCGAACACTAACCTTAACCCTAACCCTAACACTCACCCTAACCCTAATCCTAACCGATACCCGTACCCGAACCCGAAACCCAACCCGAACCCTAACCCGAACCCGAACACTTACCCTAACCATGCTCCTTAGCCTAAACCGAACGCTAACCCTAACATTTTCCCTAACACGAACTCCAAACCGAATCCCAACCCGAACCCTAACCCTAACCCTAACCCTAACCCAAACCCTAACCCTAACCCTAACACTAACCCTAACCCAAACCCTAACCCTAACCCTAACACTAACCCTAACCTTAAACCTAACCCGAAAACGAACTCGAACCCCAACCCTAACACTAACCCTAACACTAACCCGAACCCTAACCCTAACCCTAAAACTAACACTAAACCTAAACCTATCCCGAACCCAAACCCGAAAACTAAACCTAACCCTAAACCTAACACTAACTCTATCCCGAACCCGAACCCGAACACTAACCCGAACACTTACCCTAACCCTAATCCTAACCCGAACCCTCACCCTAACCCTAGCAGTAACCCTAACCCTAAACCTAACCCGAACCCGAAACTGAACCCGAACCCAAACCCTAAACCTAACCCGAAACGAAACCCAAACATAAACCCTAACCCTAACCCGAAACCAAACCCAAACTCGAAACCTAACTCTAAAGCAGATGCTAACCAAAAACCTACCCTAACCCTAACCATCACCCTATACCTAAACCTAACCCGAACCCTAACCCTGACCCTAACCCTAATTCTAAACCTAAACCTAACCCTAAACCGAACCAGAACACGAAACCTAAACTTAATCCTAAAACGAAACCTAACCCTAAACCAAACCCTAACCCTAACCCGAACCCTAACGTAATCCTAACGCTAACAATAACCCGAACCCGAACATTAAACCTAACGCTAACCCTAAACCTAACCCAAAACCTAACCCTAACCCTAACCCTATCCCTAACACTAAACCTAAAACGAACCCAAACCCTAACTCTAACCCTAACCCCAACACTAATCCTAAACCTAACCCTAACCCGAACCCGAACACTAACCCTAACCCTAACCCTCACCCTAACCCTAATCCTAACCCTAATCCGAAACCTTACCTGAACCCGAACCCGAAACCTAAACCTAACACTAAACCAAAACCTTAAACGAACCCGAACCCCAACACGAACGGTAACCCTAAACCTACCCTAACCGTAACCCGAACCCGAACACGAACCTAAACCTAACCCTAAACGTAACCCTAACCCTAACACAAATCCGAACCCGAACCCTAACCCTAACCCTCATCCTAACCCTAACCCGAACCCGAACACTAAACCTAACGCTAACCCTAAACCTAACCCAAAACCTAACCCTAACCTAACCCTATCCCTAACACTAAACCTAAAACGAATACCCGTACCCGAACCCGAAACCCAACCCGAACCCTAACCCGAACCCGAACACTAACCCTAACCCTAAACGAATACCCGTACCCGAACACAAACCCTAACCCTAACCCTAACCCTAACCCTAACACTAATCCTAACCCGAACACTAACCCTAACCCTAACCCTCACCCTAACCCTAATCCTAACCGTAATCCGAAACCTTACCTGAACCCGAACCCGAAACCTAAACCTAACACTAACCCAAAACCTTAAACGAACCCGAACCCCAACACGAACGGTAACCCTAAACCTACCCTAAACGTAACCCGAACCCAAACACGAACCCTAAACCTAACCCTAAACGTAACCCTAACCCTAACCCAAATCTGAACCCGAACCCTAACCCTAACCCTCATCCTAACCCTAACCCGAACCAGAACTCTAAACCTTACGCTAACCCTAAAGTTAAAACTAAACCTAACCCTAAACTTAACTGTAACCCTAACCCTAACCCGAACCCAAACCCTAACCCTAACCCTAACCCTAACCCTCCGCTAACCTTAACCCTAAACCTACACCTAACCCTAAGCCTAACCCGAACCTGAACGCTGAACCTAACCCTAACCCTAACCCTAACCAAACCCTAACAATAAACCTAACCCGAACCCTAATCCTAACCCTAACCGAAACCCTAACAATAACCTTAAACCTAACCCTAACTCTAACCGAAATCCTAACAATAACCCTTAACCTAACCCTAACACTAACCCTAACCCTTACCTGAACACTAATTCTATCCCTAATCCTAACCCGAACCCTAAGCCTAAACCTAACCCTAACACTAACACTAACCGGCACCCGAACTCTAACCCTAACCCCAAACCAAACCCTAACCCGAACCCTAACCCTAACCCTAACCGTAACCCTAACACTAACCCGAAATTGAAACCTAACCCTAACAATAACCCTAAACCTAATCCTATCCCGAACCCTAACCGGAATGCTAACACTACCCTAAACCTAACCCTAAAACTAACCCTATCCCAAACCTAACCCGAACCCTAAACTTAACCCTAACCCTAAGCCTAACCCTAACCCTAACCCTAACCCAAACTCGAAACCTAACCCTAACCCTACCACTAACCCTAATCCTAACTTGAACCCTAAGCTGAACCCTAACACTAACCTAACCGTAACCTGAACCCGAACCCCAAAACTAACCCTAACCCTAACCCTAACCCTAACCCGAACCCTAAACCTAACCCTTGCCCTAACCCTACCCCTAACCTGAACCCTAAAGCTAACCCTACCCCTAACCCGAACCCTAAAGCTAACCCTAACCCTAAACCTTACACTAATCCTAACCCTAATCCTAACCCAGACCCGAACGTAAACCCGAACCGGAAACCTAACCCTAACCCTTACCCCAACCCTACCCCGAACCCGAACCCTAACCCTAACCCTAACCCTAACCCTAAGTGTAACCTGAAAAGTAACCCTAAATCTAACCCTACCCCGAACCCAAACCCAAAACTAACCCTAACCCTAATCCTAACCCCAACCCTAACCCTAAACCTAACCCGAACCAAAACCCTAACCCTAACACTAACACTAATCCTAACCCTAACATAACCCTAACACTAACCCTAAACCTCACACAAACCCGAACCCTAATCCTAACCCTTGCCCTAACCCTAACGCTAACCCGACCCTAACCTAACCATAACACTAACCCTAACACTAAACCTAACCCGAACACGAACCCGAACACGAACCCTAACCCTAACCCTAACACGAACCCTAACACTAACCCTAACACTAACCCGAACCCTAACCCTAACCCTAACCCTAATTCTAAACCTAACCCTATCCCTAAACCAAACCTGAACCCGAACCCTAACCCGAACCCTAACCCTATTCCTAACCCTAACAATAACCCGAACCCGAACACTAAACCTAACGCTAACCATAACCTAACCATAAACCTAACCATAACGCTAACACTAACCCTAACCCTAAACCTAACCCAAACACGAACCCGAACCCAAACCCTAACCATAACCCTAACACGAACCCTAACCCTAACCCAAATCTGAACCCGAACCCTAACCCTAACCCTAATCCTAACCCTAACCCTAATCCGAACCAGAACTCTAAACCTTACGCTAACCCTAAAGTTAAACCTAAACCTAACCCTAAACTTAACTCTAACCCTAACCCTAACCCAAACCCAAACCCTAAACCTAACCCTAACCCTAAACCTCCGCTAACCTTAACCCTACACCTACACCTAACCCTAACCCTAACCCAAACCTGAACACTAAATCTAAACCTAACCCTAACCCTAACCTAAACCCTAACATTAACCCTAACCTGAACCCTAACCCTAACCCTAACCGAAACCCTAACAATAACCTTAAACCTAACCCTAACTCTAACCGAAATCCTAACAATAACCCTTAACCTAACCCTAACACTAACCCTAACCCTTACCTGAACACTCATTCTATCCTTAATCCTAACCCGAACCCTAAGCCTAAACCTAACCCTAACACTAACACTAACCGGCAACCGAACTCTAACCCTAACCCTAACCGTAACCCTAACACTAACCCAAACTTGAAACCTAACCCTAACAATAACCCTAAACCTAATCCAATCCCGAACCCTAACCGGAATGCTAACACTACCCTAAACCTAACCCTAAACTTAACCCGATCCCAAAACCTAACCCGAACCCTAAACTTAACCCTAACCCTAACCCTAACCCTAACCCAAACTCAAAAACTAACCCTAACCCTACAACTAACACTAATCCTAACTTGAACCCTAACCTGAACCCTAACACTAACCTAACCCTAACCTGAACCCGAACCCCAAACCTAACCCTAACCCTAACCCTAACCCTAACCCTACCCATAACCCGAACCCTAAAGCTAACCCTACCCCTAACCCGAACCCTAAAGCTAACCCTAACCCTAAACCTTACACTAATCCTAACCCTAATACTAACCCAGACCCGAACGTAAACCCGAACCGGAACCCTAACCCTAACCCTTACCCCAACCCTACCCCGAACCCGAACCCTAACCCTAACCCTAACCCTAACCCTAAGTGTAACCTGAAAAGTAACTCTAAACCTAACCCTACCCCGAACCCGAACCCAAAACTAACCCTAACCCCAATCCTAACCCAAACCCTAACCCTAAACCTAACCCGAACCAAAACCCTAACCCTAACACTAACACTAATCCTAACCCTAACATAACTCTAACACTAACCTTAAACCTCACCCAAACCCGAACCCTAATCCTAACCCTTGCCCTAACCCTAACCCTAACCCGACCCTAACCTAACCCTAACACTAACCCTAACCCTAACCCTAACCCTAACCCGAACACAAACCCGAACACGAACCCTAACCCTAACCCTAACACGAACCCTAACACTAACCCTAACACTAACCCGAACCCTAACCTAACCCTAACCCTAATTCTAAACCTAACCCTATCCCTAAACCGAACTTGAACCCGAACCCGAACCAGAAACCTAACCCTAACCCTAAACCTACACCTAACCCTAAACCGAATCCTAACCCTAACCTGAACCCTAACCCTATTCCTAACCCTAACAATAACCCAAAACCGAACACTAAACCTAACGGCTAACCCTAAACCTAACCCTAAACCTAACCCTAACCCTAACACTAACCCTAACCCTAAACCTAACCCGAACATGAACCCGAACCCAAACCCTAACCATAACCCTAACACGAACCCTAACACGAACCCTAACACAAACCCTAACTGGAACTCTAACACTATCCCTAACACTAACCCTAACCGTAAGCTTAACCCTATCCCTAACCCTAAACCTATCCCAAACCAGAACTCGAAAACTAACCTAACCCTAAACCTAACCCTAACTCTTTCCCAAATCCGAACCCGAACCCTAACCCTAACCCTTCCCCTAACCCTAATCCTAACCCGAACCCTCACCCTAACCCTAACAGTAACCCTAACCCTAAACCTAACCCGAACCCGAAACTGAACCCTGAACCCAAACCCTAACCCTAACCCGAAACCAAACCCAAACCCGAACCCTAACCCTAAACCAGGCACTAACCAAAAACCTACAATAACCCCAACCCTAACCCTATCCCAAAAACTAACCCGAACCCTAACCCTAAACATAACCCGAACCCGAAACCTATCCCTAACCCTAAATGCAAACCTAACCCTAAACCAAACCCTAACCCTAACCCGAACCCCAACCACAACCCTTACCGTAACCCGAACCCTAACTCTAACCCTAACCCAACCCTAAACCGAACTAACCATAAACATAAACCTAATCCTAACCCGAACCCTAACCGGAACCCTAACACTACCCTAACACTAACCCAAATCCTAACCCGATCCCGAACACTAACCCGAAACTAACCTTAACCTTAACTCTAACCCTAACCCTAACCCAAACTTGAAACCTAACCCTAACCCTATCCCTAACGCTAATCCTAACCCGAACCCTAACAGGAACCCTAACACTAACCTAAACCTAACCCTAACCCGAATCCGAACCCCAAACCTAACCCTAACCCTAACCCTAAACCTAACCCTAACCCTATCCCGAATGCTAACCCTAAACCTTGCCCCAACCCTACCCCTAACCTGAACCGTAAAGCTAACCCTAACCCTAACCTTAATCCTAATACTAACCTAACCATAACCCTAACCCTAATCCTAAACCTAATCCCAAACCAGACCCGAAGGTAAACCCAAACCGGAACCCTAACCCTAACCCTTACCCTAACCTGAACACAAACCCTAACCCTAAACCTAACCCTAACACTAACACTAATCCTAACCCTAACCTAAAACTAACGCTAACCCTGAACCTCACCTGAACCCGAACCCTAAACCTAACCCTTGCCCTAACCCTAACCCTAACCCGAAACCAAACCCTAACCCTAACAGTAACCCTAACACTACACCTAACCCGAATACGAACCCAAATACTTAACCCGAATCCGAACCCGAACTCGAAAACTAACCCTAAACCTAACCATAAACCTAATCCTAACCGGAACCCTAACCGGAATCCTAACACTACCCTAACCATAACCCTAATCCTAACCCGGTCCCGAACCCTAACCGGGACCCTAACCCTAACCCTAACCCTAACCCGAAATCCAAACATGTCCCTAACCCTACCCCTAACCCTAATCCTAACCCGAACCCTAACCAGAACCATAACACTAACCAACCCTAACCCTAACCCGAACCCAAACCCGAAACCTAACCCTAACACTAAACCTAAACTTAACCCTAAACCAAACCCTAACCCTAACCCTAACCCTTGCCCTATCCCTACCCCATCCCGAAGCCTAAAGCTAACCCTAACATTAACCCTAACACTAACACTAACCTAACCCTAAACCTAAACCTAACCCTAATTCTAACCCTAATCCCAACAAAGACCAGAACGTAAACCCGAACCGGAACCCTAACCCTAACCCTAACCCGAAACCTAAAGGTAACCCTAACCCTAACCCTAACCCTAACCCTAACTGTAACCATAACACTAAGTCTAAACCTAACCCTACGCCTATCCCGAACCCAAAAGCTAACCCTAACCTTAACCCGAACCCTACCCTAACCCTAACCTTAACCCTAACCTGAACACTAACTCAAACCCTAATCCTAAGCCGAACCCTAACCCTAAACCTAACCCTAACAATAACCCTAAGCCTAACCCTAACCCTAACGCAAACCAAAACACTAACCCTAACACTAACCTGAACCCAAACCCTAACCCTAAACCTAACCCTAACCCTAACACTAATCCTGACCCTAACCTAAACCTAACACTAACCTTAAATCTCACCCGAACCCGAAACCTAACCCTAACCCTTGCCCTAACCCTAACCCTAACCCGAAACCTAACACTAACCATAACACTAACCCTAACACTACACCTAACCCGAACACGAACCCGATCCCTAACCCTAACCCTAAACGAAACACAAACAATAACCCTAAACCTAAACCTAACCCTAACCGAAACTCTAAAAATAAACATAAACCTAACCCTAACCCTAACCCTAACCTGAACACTAACTCTATCCCTAATCCTTACCCGAACCCTAAACCTAAACCTAACCCTAACCCTAAAACTAAGCGGTACCCGAACCCTAACCTTAACCCTAACACGAACCCAACCCTAACCCTATCGCTAATCCTAACCCTAACCCTAACCCTAACACTAACCCTAACCCTAACCCTAACGCTAACCCTAAACCTAACCCCAACCCTAACCCTAACCCTAAACGTATCCAAACCCTAACCCTAACCCTACACCTAACCCTAACCCTAACCCGAACCTGAATGCTAAACCTAAACCTAACCCCAACCCTAACCCTAAACCCTAACCGTAACCCAAACCCGAATCCGAACCCTAAAACTAACCCTAACCGAAACCCTAACAATGACCCTAGCAATAACCCAAACCCTAACCCTAACCCTAACCCGAACCCAAACCCTAACCCTAACCCTAACACAAATCCTAACCGTAACCTAACCCTAACGCTAACCCTAAACCTCACCCGAACCCAAACCCAAACCCTAATCGTTGACCTAACCGTAACCCGAACCCTAACCCTGACACTAACACTAACCCTAACCCAAAACCAAACCCGAACATGAACCCCAACCCGAACCCTAACCCTAACCCTAACATGAACGCTAACACTGACCCTAACACTAACCCGAACCCTAACTCTAACCCTAAACCTAACCCTAATCCTAACCCTAAACCTATCCTGAACCCGAACCCGAAAATTAAACCTAACCCTAAACCTAACCCTAACTGTATCCCGAACCCGAACCCGAACCCTAACCCTAACACTTACCCTAACCCTAATTCTAACCTGAACCCTCAACCTAGCCCTAACCCGAACCCTAACACTAACCCTCACACTAAACCTAACCCGAACCCTAACTGTAACCCTAACACTAACCCTAAACCTAACCGTACCCCAAAACCAAACCCAAAAGCTAACCCTAACCGTAACCCTAAGCTGAACCCTACCCTAACCCTAACCTGAACACTAACTCTAACCCTAATCCTAAGCCGAACCCTAATCCTAAACCTAACCCTAACAATAACCCTAACCCTAACCCTAACCCTAACCCGAACTCGAAACCTAACCCTAACCCTATACCTAACGCTAATCCTAACCCGAACCCTAACAGGAACCCTAACACTAACCTAAACCTAACCCTAACCCGAATCTGAACCCAAACCTAACCCTAACCCTAACCCTAACCCTAACCCTATCCCGAATGCGAACCCTAACCCTTGCCCCAACCCTACCCCTAACCTGAACCGTAAAGCTAACCCTAACCCTAACCTTAATCCTAATACTAACCTAACCCTAACCCTAACCCTAATCCTAAACCTAATCCCAAACCAGACCCGAATGTAAACCCAAACCGGAACCCTAACCCCAACACTTTCCCTAACCCAAACACAAACCCTAACCCTAAACCTAACCCTAACACTAACACTAATCCTAACCCTAACCTAAAACTAACGCTAAACCTAAACCTCACCCGAACCCGAACCCTAACCCTAACCCTTGCCCTATCCCTAACCCTAACCCGAAACCAAACCCTAACCCTAACAGTAACCCTATCACTACACCTAACCTGAATACGAACCCGAAGACTGAACCCGAACCCAAACCCTAACCCTAACCCTAAGCCTAACACTAATCCTAACCCTAAACCTAACCCGAACCCGAACACGAACCCTAACCCTAACCCTAAACCTAACCCTAACCCTAACCCGAATCCGAATCTGAACCCTAACCCTAATCCTAATCCTAACCCTAACCTTAACCCGAACCCGAACCCGAACCATAACCCTAATCCTAACCCTAATCCTAACCTGAAATCTAACCCTAACATTAAACCTGACCCTAACCCTATCCCGAACCCGAAACCTAACCCTAACCCTAATCTTACACCTAACCCTAACCCTAACCCTAAACTTATCCCTAAACCTAACCCGAACCCTGACCCTAACCCTTACCCTAATTCTAAACTTAACCCTAACACTAAACCGAACCCGAACCCGAAACCTAACCCTAACCCTAAACCTAAACTTAAGCCTAACATGTAAAACTTAAACCTAACCGTAACCCTAACACTATTCCTAACCCTAACCCAAACCCGAACACTAACCCTAACCCTAACCCTCACCCTAAACCTAATCCTAACCCTAATCCTAACCCTTACCCGAACCTGAACCCGAACCCTAACCCTAACACTAACCCAAACCCTAAACGGACACCAAACCCCAGCACGAACCATAACCCTAACCCAACCCTAAACAAAACCCGAACCTTAACACGAACCCTTACCCTAACCCTAAACCTAACCCTAAACCTAACACGAATCCGAATCTGAACCCTAAACCTAACACTAATCCTAACCCTTACCGTAACCCGAAACAGAACCCTAAACCTTATGCTAAACCTAAACCTAACCCTAAAAATAACCCTAACCTTAACACTAACCCTAACCCTAACCCTAACCCGAACCTGAAACCTAACTGTAACCCTAAACCTAACCCTAACCCTAAACTGAACCCTAACCCTAAACCCACCCCTAACCCGAACCCTAACCCTAAACCTAAAACTAAATGTAACACTAACCCTAACCCTAACCCTAACACTAACCTAACCCTAACCCTAACCTTAACACTAACCTAACCCTATACCTAACCCTAATCCTAACCGTAATCCTAACCCTGACCCGAACATAAACCCGAACTGGAACCCTAACGCTAAAGCTTACCAGAACCCTACCCATAACCGGAACCCTAAAGCTAACCCTAGATCTAACCCTAAACCTAACCCTAAACCTAACCCTAAACCGAACATGAACCCGAACCCTAACACTAACCCTAACCCTAACCCGATCACAAACCCTAAACCTAACCATAACCCTAACCCTAACCCTAACATGAACCCTAACCATAACCCTAAACCTAATCTTAAACCTAACTCTAAACCGAACCCTAAAACTAACTCTAACCATCACCCTAACCTGAAAAGTAACCCTAACCCTAATCCTAACCCGAACCCTAACCCTAAACCTAACAGTAAAACTAACACTAACCCGAACCCGAACACTAACCCTAACCGTAACCCGAACCCGAACCCGAACTCATACCCGAACCATAACCCTAACCTTAACCCGAAACCTAACACTAACCCTAACCCTAACCCAAACCCTAACGCTAACCCTAAACCTAAACCTATCCCTAACCCTAACCTTATCCCAATCCCCAACCATAAACCTAATATTAAACCTAATCCTATCCCTAACCCTAACCCTTACATGAAAACTAACCCTAACCCTAACCTTAAGCTTAAGCCTAAAAATAACCCGAACCCGAAACCTAACTGTAAACCTAACCCTAATCCTAACCCTAAACTTAAAACGAACCCTAACCTAACACTAACCCTAATTCTAAACCTAAACCTAATCCTAAACCAAACCCTAACCCTAACCCTAACCCTAACCCTATCCCTAAACCTAACACTAACCCTAACCCTAAACATATCATGAACCCTAATCCTAACCCTAACCCTAACCCTAACCCAAACCCTACCCAAAACCTAACCCTAATCCTAATCCTAACCCTAACCCTAACACTTACAAGAACCCTAACCCTAACCCTAAGCCTAACCTTAAACCTAACACAAACCCGAACCCTATCCCTAACACTAAACTTAAACCTAACCCTACCCTAACCCGAACCCTAACATTAACCCTAACCCTAATCGTAAACCTAACCCTAACCCTAAACCGATACCTAACACTAACTATACCCATAACCCTAACCTGAACACCAACCCTAACCCTAGTCCTAACCATAACGCTAACTCAAACCCGAACCCTAAAACTAATGCTAACCCTAAACCTAACCCTAACATCAACCCTAACCCTAACCCAAAACGTAACCCTAAAGCTAATACTACACTTAACACTAACCCTTACCCTTATCTGAACCCGAACCCTAACCCTAATCCTAAACCTAACCCTAACCAAACCCTAAGCCTAAACCGAACGCTAACCCTAACACTAACCCTAACACGAACCCCAACCTGAACACGAACCCTAACCTGAACCCTAACCAAAAGCCGAACCCTAACTCTAAACCTAATACTACAACTAACCCTAACCCTTACCTGAAACCTAACACTAACCCTAACCCTAACCCGAACCCGAACCAGAACCCGAAACCTAACCCTACCCCTAACCCTAACACTAATCCTAACACTAATCGGAAACCTATAACGAACCTAAACACGAACCCGAACCCTAACACTTACGCTAACCCTAACCCTAATCCGAACCCTAAAGCTAACCCTAAACTTAACCAGAAACCTAACTCTAACCATAACCCTAACCCTCACCCTAACCCGAACTTGAAACCTAAACCTAACCCTAACTCTAACCCTAATCCTAACCAGAACACTAACCGGAACCCTAACACTAAAGCTAACCATAACCCTAACCCGAACCCGAACCCCAACCCTAAACTTAACCCTAACCCTAACCCGACCAGAACCCTAAACCTAAAGGTAAACCTAACCCTAACCCTAATCCTAAACCTAATCCTAACTCTGACCCGAACCTAAACCCGAACCGGATGCCTAACCCTAACACTTACCCTAACCCTACCCCTAACCCGAATCATAAAGGTAACCATAACACTAACCCTAACCCTAACCCTAAATCTAACTCTAACCCTAACACTAACCCTAATACTAACACTAATCCTAACCCTGACCCGAACCTAAACACTAACCGGAACCCTAACCCTAACCCTTACCCTAACCCTAACCCTAACCGGAACCCTAAAGCTAACCCTAAACCTAAACCTATCCCTAAACCTAACCCTAACCCTAAGCCTAACCCTAACCCTAACCCGAACACCAAAACCCAACCCTAACCCTAACCTTAACCCTAACCAAAAACCTAACAATAACCCCAAATCTAATCCTATTCCTAACCCTAACCCTAACCTGACTACTAACCCTAAACCTAACCCTAACCTGAACACTAACTCAAACCCTAATCCTAACCCTAACACTAAACCTAACCCGAACCCTAACCCAAAACCTAATCCTAATCCTAAACCTAACCCTAACCCTTACACGAATCCTAACCCTAACCCTATGCCTAACCCCTAACCCTAACACAAGCCCGAACCCTATCCCTACCACTAACCTTATCCCTAACCATACCATAACCCAAACCCTATCAACAACCATAACCCTAATTGTAAACCTAACCCTAACCTAAACCGAACCATAACCCTAACTATAACCATTACACTAACCTGAACACAAACACCAGCCCTAATCCTAACCATAACGCTAACTCGAACCCAAACCTTAAAACTAATGCTAACCCTAAACCTAACCCTAACCCTAAACCTAAACCAAACACTAAACCAAACCATAAGCCTAAACCGAACGCTAACCCTAACACTAACCCTAACATGAACCACAACCCGAACACGAACCCTAACCTGAACCCTAAAACTAACACAAACCCCAACCCTATCCCTAACACTAACCTTAACCCTAACCCTAACCGGAACCCGAACCCTAACAATAACCCTAAACCTAATCGTAAACCTAACCCTAACCCTAAACCGAACCCTAACCCTAACTCTAACCATAGCACTAACCTGAAAACTAACCCTAACCCTAATCCTAACCATAACCCTAACCCGATACCAAACCCTAAAACTAACGCTAACCCTAAACCTAACCCTAACACTAAACATAACACTAATCCTAACCCAAACCCTCACCCTAACACGAACCCGAACCCTAAACCTAACCCTAACCCTTACCCTACGCCTAACCCTAACACTAACCTGATCCTAACACTAACCCTAACCCGAACCCGAACCCGAACCCTAACCCGAAACCTAACCCTAACCCGAACTCAAACCCTAACCCTAATCCTAACCCTAACACTAATTCTAACCCGAACACTAACCCTAAACCTAACCCTAACCCTAAACCTAACCCTAACCCTAACCCTAACCCTAACCTGAAACCAAACCGTAATCTTTACCCTAAACCTAACCTTAACCCTAACCGTAAACCGAACCCTAACCCTCAAACTAAACCTAACCCTAACCTGAACCCTAACCCGAACACGAAACCGAACCCTAAACCAAACCCTAACCCTAACCCTAACCCTACCCGAACCTAACCTGAACGCAAACCCTAATGTTTACCTTAAACCTAACCCTAATCCGAACCCTAACCCGAACCCTAACCTTCAAACTAACCGTAACACTAGCCCGAACCCTAACCCGAACCCGAAATCGAACTCTAAACCTAACACTAAACCTAACCCTAACCCTAAACCTATCCCTTACCCTAACTCTAACCCTATCCCAAAAGCTAACCCTAACCCTAAACCTAACCCGAAACCTAAACCTAACCCTAAACCTAACCCTAACCTGAACACTAAACCTAACCCTAACCCTAACACTAACCCAAACACGAAAGGTAACAGTAACCCTAACCAGAACCCGAAACCGAAACCTAAACCTAACCCTAACCAGAACGATAACACTCACGCTAACTATAAACCTAACCAGAAACCTAACCCTAAACCTAAACCTGACCCTAACCATAACCCAAACCCGAAACCTAACCCTAATCCTAACCGTAACCCTAACCCTAACCCGAACCAGAACCTGAACCCGAACCCGAACCCTAACCCTAATCCTTACCCTAACCCTAACCCGAACCCGAACGCTAAACCTAAGGCTAACCCTAAACATAACCCCAACACTAACCCTAAACTTAACCCTAACCCTAAGCCTAACCGTAATCTGAACACTATCTGTAACCCTAATCCTAACACTAACCCTAACCCTAAACCTAACCCTCACCCTAAGACTAACCCGACCACGAACCCTAACAGTAACAAGAAACCTAACCCGAACCCTAACCCTAACCCGAACCTGAACCCGAACTCTAACCCTAACCCTAAACCTAACCCTAAACGTAACCCTATCCCTAACCCTAACACTATCCCTAACACGAACCCAAAACCTAACCCTAACCAAAACCCTAACCCTAATTCTAATCCTAACCCTAATCCTAACCCTAACAATAACAACAACTCTATCCCTAACACTAACCCTAAGACTAACCCTAATCCTAACCCTAATCCTAACCTTAAACCGTACCCGAACACGAACCCGAATCCGAACCCGAACCCGAACCCTAAACCTAACCCTAAACCTAAACCTAACCCTAAACCTAACCCTATCCGTAACCTTAATCCTAATCCTAACACTAATCCTAACCCTAACCCGTACCCGAACCCAAACCTGAACCCAAACTCTAACACTAACCCTAAACCTAACCCTAAACCTAACCCTAAACCTAACCCGAACCCTAACCCGAACCCGAAACGTAAACCTAATCTTAAACATAACCCTAACCCGAACCCGAAACTGAACCCTAAACCTAACCCTAAACCTAACCCTAACCCTAACCCTAACCCTATCCCTAACCCTAACCCTATCCCTAACCCGAACCCTAACCCGAACCCGAACCCTAACCCTAACCCTAACAATAAGTTGAACCCGAAACCTAAACCTAACACTTACACTAACCCTAACAATAACCCTAACCCTAACCCGAACCTGAACATAACCCTAACCCTTACAATAACCCTAACCCTAAAACTAACCCAAACCCTAACCCGAACACGAACCCTAACCCTAACCTTCACCCTAAACCTAACCTTAAACCTAACCCGACCCCTAACCCTTTCAAGAAACCTAACCCTAACCCTAACCCTAACCCTAAACGTAACCCTAAACCTAACCCTAACCCTAAACCTAACCCTAAACTTAACACTAAACCTAACCTGAACCCGAACCCGAACACTAACCATAACCCAAACCCTAACCAGAACCAGAACCCGAAACTTAACCATAACCGTAACCCTAACCGTAACCCGAACCCTATCCCTCACACTAATGCTAATACTAACCTGAACCCGAACACTAACCCTAACAGTAACCCTAACCCGAACCCAAACCTGAACCATAACACTAAGCCTAACCCTATCCATAACCCTAACCCTAACACTAACCCAAACCCTAAACCTAAACATAACTCTAACCTGAACCCTAACCCTAACCGTAACCCTAACCCGAACCCGAACCCGAAACCTAACACTAACCCTAACCCTAACCCTAAGGTTAACCCGAACCCTAAACCTAAACATTACCCTAACCCTACCCCTAACCTGAACCCTAATCCTAACACTAAACCTAACCCTAACCCAAACCCAAACCCTACACTTATCCGTAACCCTAAAACTAACCCTAACCCTAACCCTAACCCGAACCTGAACCTAACCCTAACCCTTACCAAAACCCTAACACTAAAACTAACCCAAAACCTAACCCGAACCTGAACCCTAACCCTAATCCTAACCCTAACCCTAACCCTAACCGTAACCCGACCCCTAACCCTTTCCAGAACCCTAACCCTAAACCTAACCCTAACCCTAAGCCTAACCATAAACGTAACACTAACCCTAACCCTAAACCTAACCCAAAACTTAACCCTAAACCTAACCTGAACTCGAACTGGAAAACTAAACATAACCCTAACCCTAACCAGAACCAAAACCCGAACCCTAACCCTAACCGTGACCCTAACTGTAACCCAAACCCTCTCCCTCTCCCTAATGCTAACACTAACCCGAACCCGAACCCTAATCCTAACCATAACAGTAACCCGAACCCAAACCCGAACCATAACCCTAAGCCTAAGCCTAACCCTAACCCTAACCCTAACACTAACCCTAACCCTAACCCTAACCCTAACACTAACACTAACCCTAACCCTAAAACTAAACCTTACCTGAACCCTAACGCTAACCGTAACCCTAACCCGAACCCGAACCCGAAACATAACCCTAAGCCTAACCCTAACCCCAACCCTAAACCTAACCCTAACCCAAACCAGAACCTTAAGGCTAACCCTAACCCTAACCGTAAATATAACCGGAACACTGACTCTAACCCTAATCCTAAACCGAACCCTAACCCTAAACCTAACCCTTACCCTAACACTAACCCGAACCAGAACCCTAACCTTAATCCGAACCCAACCCTAACCGTAAATGTAACCTTAACCCGAACCCGAACCCCAACACGAACCCTAACCCTAACCCTACCCTAACCCTAACCCGATCTCTAACACTAACCCTAACCCGAACCCTAACCTTAAACCTAACCCTAACCCTAAACCTAATCCTAACCCTAATCCTCACCCTAACCCTACCCAAACAAAACCTGAACCCAAACCCTAATCTTTACCCTAAACCTAACCCTAACCCTAAACCTAACCCGATCCCTAACCCTCAAACTAACCCTAACCCTCACCCGAAACCTAACCTGAACCCAAAACCGAACCCTAAACCTAACCCTAACCCTAACCCTAACACCAAACCTATCCCTTACCCTAATTCTCACCCTATCCGCAAAGCTAACACTAACCCTAAAACTAACCCGAACCCTAACCATAACCCTAAGCCTAACCCTAACCTGAAAACTAAACCTAACCCTTATCATAACCAGAACCCAAAACCTAAACCTAACCCTAATCCTAACACTAACCAAAATCGAACACGAACCCTAACCCTAACCAGAACCCGAACCCGAAACCTAACCCTTACCCTAACCAGAACGATAACACTCACCCTAACCCTAAACCTAACCAGAAACCTAACTCTAAACCTAAACCTGACCCTTACCATAACCCAAACCCGAAACCTAACCCTAATCCTAACTGTTTCCCTAACCCGAACCCGAACCCTAAACATAACGCTAACCCTAACCCTAACCCTAACCCTAACCCTAACCCTAAACGTAACACTAACCCTAACCCTAAACCTAACCCAAAACTTAACCCTAAACCTAACCTGAACTCGAACTGGAAAACTAAACATAACCCTAACCCTAACCAGAACCAGAACCCGAACCCTAACCCTAACCGTGACCCTAACTGTAACCCGAACCCTATCCCTCTCCCTAATGCTAACACTAACCCGAACCCGAACCCTAATCCTAACCATAACAATAACCCGAACCCAAACCCGAACCATAACCCTAAGCCTAAGCCTAACCCTAACCCTAACCCTAACCCTAACACTAACCCTAACCCTAACCCTAACCCTAACACTAACACTAACCCTAACCCTAAACCTAAACCTAACTCTAACCTGAACCCTAACGCTAACCGTAACCCTAACCCGAACCCGAACCCGAAATATAACCCTAAGCCTAACCCTAACCCCAAACCTAAACCTAACCCTAACCCAAACCAGAACCTTTAGGCTAACCCTAACCCTAACCGTAAATATAACCGGAACACTGACTCTAACCCTAATCCTAAACCGAACCCTAACCCTAAACCTAACCCTTACCCTAACACTAACCCGAACCAGAACCCTAACCTTAATCCGAACCCAACCCTAACCGTAAATGTAACCTTAACCCGAACCCGAACCCCAACACGAACCCTAACCCTAACCCTACCCTAACCCTAACCCGATCTCTAACACTAACCCTAACCCGAACGCTAACCTTAAACCTAACCCTAACCCTAAACCTAATCCTAACTCTAATCCTCACCCTAACCCTACCCGAACAAAACCTGAACCCAAACCCTAATCTTTACCCTAAACCTAACCCTAACCCTAAACCTAACCCGATCCCTAACCCTCAAACTAACCCTAACCCTCACCTGAAACCTAACCTGAACCCAAAACCGAACCCTAAACCTAACCCTAACCCTAACCCTAACACCAAACCTATCCCTTACCCTAATTCTCACCCTATCCGCAAAGTTAACACTAACCCTAAAACTAACCCGAACCCTAACCATAATCCTAAGCCTAACCCTAACCTGAAAACTAAACCTAACCCTAATCATAACCAGAACCCTAAACCTAAACCTAACCCTAAACCTAACACTAACCAAAATCGAACACGAACCCTAACCCTAACCAGAACCCGAACCCGAAACCTAACCCTTACCCTAACCAGAACGATAACACTCACCCTAACCCTAAACCTAACCGGAAACCTAACTCTAAACCTAAACCTGACCCTTACCATAACCCAAACCTGAAACCTAAACCTAATCCTAACTGTAACCCTAACCCGAACCCGAACCCTAAACATAACGCTAACCCTAACCCTAACCCTAAACTTAACCCTAACTCTAACCCTAACCCTAACCTGAACACTAACTGTAACCCTAATCCTAAAACAAACCCTAACCCTAAACCTAAACCTCACCCTAAGACTAAACCGAACCCGAAACCTAACAGTAACAAGAAACCTTACCCGAACCCTAACCCTAACCCTAAACCGAACGCAAACTCTAACCCTAACCCTAAACCTAACCCTAAACCTAACCCGAACCCTAACCCGAACCCGAACCGTAAACCTAATCTTAACCCTAACCCTAACCTGAATCCGAACCCGAACCCTAACCCTAACCCTAACCCTAACACGAACCCTAATCCTAACCCTAAACCGTACCCGAACCCGAACCCTAACCCTAACCCGAACACGAACCCTAATCCTAACCCTAATAGTAACCCTAAACCGTACCCAAACCCGAACCCGAACCCTAACCCTAACACTAATCCTAATGCTAACCCGAACACGAACCCTAACCCTAACACGAACCATAACACTAACCCTAACCCAAACCCTAACCCTAATTCTAATCCTAACCCTAATCCTAACCCTAAACTGAACCCGAACCCGAAATTGAAAACTAACACTAACTCTTAACCTAACCCTAACCCTAACCCGAACCCTTAACCTAACCCTAACACTAACGCTAATCCTAAACCTAAACTTAACCAGAACCAAAAACCCTAACCCTAACCCTAACCCTGAACCTAACCCTAACCCAAACCCTAACAATTACCCTAACCCTAACTCTAACCCTAACCTGAAAACAAAAGCTAACCCTAATCCTACCCGAACCCTAAACTTAAAGCTAACCCTAACCCTAACACTAACCTGATCCCGAACCCTAACTCTAACACGAAACCTAACCCTAACCCTAAACCTAACCCTAACCCTAACACTTACCCGAAACCGAACACTAACCATAACCCTAACCCTAACCAGAACCAGAACCCTAAATCTAAACCTAACCCTAAGCCTAACCCGAAAGCTAACCCTAACCCAAACCCTAACCCGAACCCTAACCCGAACCCGAACCCTAACCCGAATCCTAACCCTAACCCGAACCGTAACCCTAACCGTAACCCGAACCCGAACCGGAACCCGAACCCCAAACCTCACGCTATACCTACTCCTTACCCTAACCCTAACGATAACCCTAAAACTAAGCCTAACCCGAAACCAAACTCTAATCCTAACCCTAACACTAATCCTAACCCTAAACTTAACACTAATCCTAACCATAACCCTAATCCTAACCTGAACCATAACCCTCACCCTAAGACAAAGCATAACCCTAACCAGAACCCGAACCCTATTATTAACACTAACCCTAACCCTAACCCGAAGTCTAACAATAACCTTAACCCTAATCCTAAACCTAACCCTAACGCTAAACCAAACCCTAACCCTAACTCTAACCATAAACCTAACCTGAATTCTAACCCTAACCCTAATCGTAACACGAACCTTAACCCTAAACCTAAACCTAACCCTTACCCTTACCCGAACCCGAACCCAAACCGGAATCCTAACCCTAACCCTAACACTAACCCGAAACCTAACCGTAACCCTAAACCTGACCCTAACCCTATCCCGAACCCAAAACCTAACCCTAACCATAACACTAACACTAACCCTAACCCTAACCCTAAACTTAACCCGAACCCGAAACCTAACCATAACCCTAACCCTAACATAACCCAAATCCTAAACCTAATCCTAAACATAACCCTGCCCGAACCCAAACCCGAACACAAACCCTATCCTTTACCCTAACCCTAATCGTAACCATAAACCTAACCAGAAACCTAAACCCTAACCCAAACCCTAACACGAACTCGAACCCTAATCCTAACCCTAATCCTAACCCTAAACCTAACCCTAACCCTAAACCTAACCCTATCCCAAACCCTAATCCTAACAATAACCCTAATCCTATCCCTAACCCTTTGAGGAACACTAACCCTAACCCTAAGCCTAACCCTAAACCGAATCCTAACCCTAACCCGAAACCTAACCCTAACCCTAAACCTAAACGTAAACCTAACCCTAACCCAAACACTAACACTAATCCTAACCCTAACCTTAACACTAACCCGAACCCTAAACCTAACCCTAACCCTAACCCTAATCCTAACTCTAACCCTAACACTTACCCAAAACCTAACCCTAACCCTAAGCCTAAGCCTAACCCTAACCCGAACAATAACAATAACACTAACACGAATCCTAAACCTAACCCTAACCCTAAACCGAACCCTAAACCTAACTCTAACCATAAGCCTAACCTGAACACTAACCTTAACCCTAATCCTAACCCGAACCCTAACCCTAACCCTAACCCTAACTCTAAAACTAACACTAACCCTAACCCTAACCCTAAGCCTAACCCTAACCCTAAACTTAACACTAAACCTAAACATAACCCTAACCCTAACACTATCCAGAACCCCAATACTAACACTAACCCTAACACTAACCCGAACCCTACCCCTGATCTTAACTCTAACCGTAAACCTTACCCGAAACCTAACCCTAACCCTAAGCCTAACCCTAACACTAAACCTAACCCGAACCCTAACAATAACACTAACACTAATCCTAAACCTAACCCTAAACCGAACCCGAACCATAACCCTAATCCTGACACTAACCCTAACCCGAAACCAAACCCTAACCCTTACCCGAACCCTAACCCTAACCCTTAGCCTAACAATAACCCTAAAACTAACCCTAAACCTAACCATTACCCGAAGCCTAATCATAACCCTAAGAATAACCCTAACACCAACCTGAACCCGAACGCTAACCCTAACATTAACCCTAACCCTAACAATAACACTAACCTGAACCCTAACAATAACCCTAACCCTAATCCTAAACATAACTCTAACCCTAACACTAACCCAAACCAGAACACTAACCCTAATCCTAACACGAACCCGAACTCGAATCCGAACCTGAACCCTAATCCTAACAATAACCCGAAACCTGATATTAATCCTAACCCTAACCCTAACCAGAAACCTAACCCTAACCCTAAACCTAACCTGAACCCGAACCCTTACCCTAACCCTAAACCTGACCCTAATCCTAACCCTAACCTGATCCCGAACCCTAAACTTAATTCTAACCCTAACCCTAACACTAAACCTAACCCTACACCTAACGGTAACAAGAACCCGAACCCGAACCCTAACCCTAAACCTAACCCTAACCCTAACCCTAACACTAACCCTAAACTCTAACCCTAACCCTAAACCTAATCCGAACCCGAACCCTAAACCTAAACATTATCTTAACGTTAAGCCTAACCCTAACCCTAACCCTAATCTTAAACCTAACCCAAACCCTAACCCGAACCCTAACCCTAACCCTAACAGTAACCCTAACCTGAACACTAATTCTAACCCTAATCCTAACCTGAACCCTAAACCTAAATATAAACGTAACACTAACACTAACCCTAACTCGATCCCTAACCCTAACCCTAACCCTAACCCTTATCCAAACACTATCCAAACCCTAAACCGAACCAGAACCCGAACCCTAACCCTAACCCTAAGCATTACCCTAAACCTAAACCTATCCCGAACCGGTACCCGAACCCTAAACCTAACCCTATCCCGAACCCTAACAGTAAACCTAATCCTAACCCTAACCTGAACCCTAACACTAACCCTAACCCTAACCCCAAACCAAACCGGAAACCTAAACCTAACCCTGAACCTAACCCTAACCCTAACCCGAACCCGCACCCGAACCGTAACCCTAACCCTTACCCTAACCCTAACTGTAACACTAACGCTAACCCTAACCCTTACCCCAACCGTAAACCTAAGCCTAAACCGAAGGTTAACCTAACCCTAACCCTAACTCGAAACCCAACCCTAACCAGAACCCTAACACTAACACTAATCCTAAACCTAACCCTAACCCTAAACCTAACAGTAAACCTAACCCTAACTTTAACCCTAACCCTAACTGTAATCCTAAACCTAACCCTAACCCGAACCGGAACCGTAAACCTAACCCTTACCCTACCCATATCCCTAACCCGATCCTTTACCTAACCCTAACCCTAACACTAATCCTAACCCTAAATCGAACCCTAACACAAACCCGAACCCTAACCCCAAACCTAACCCTAACCGTAAACCTAACCCTGAACATAACCCTAAACCTCTCCTGAACACTAACCCTAACCCTAACCCTAATCGGAACCCTGACCCGAAACCGAACCCAAACCCTAAATCTAAACCTAACCCGAAACCTAACCCTAACCCGAACCCGAACACGAACCCTAACCCTAACCCTAACCCTAACTCTCATCCTATCCCAAATCCTAACTCGAACCCGAACACTAACCCTAACCCTAACCGTAATTTTAAACCTAACCCTAACCCTAACCCTAAACCTATCCTGAACCCTAACCCTAACCATAACCCGAACCCTAATCCTAACCCTAACCCTAACCCTTACCCGAACCCTAACCCTAACCCTAACCCTAAGCCTAACCCTAAAGCTAACCCGAACCCTTACACTTACCCTAACCCTAAACATAACCCTAACCCTAACCCGAACCCTAATCCTAACCCTCAACCTAACCCTTACCCGAACACGAACCCTAACCCCAACTCTAACCCTAACCCTAACCCTAAACCTAACCGTAACCCTAAACCTAACCCTAACCCTAACACTTACCCGAACCCAGTAACAGTTTTTTTTTTTTTTTTTTTTTTTTTTTTTTGCAGTAACACTTTTCATTTTTAGGATTCACTCTCTTTTCTCCTATATGGATACAATGTAGTTGGAACTCTCAATCAAACAAAGTGTGCTAATTCTTTGAAACTTGACACAATAAAGTAGTTTAAAGTTCTACCTCTGTGGTTCGTTTCGTATTGGGGTAGCCCTAAGCAGAGACAGGCTAAAATCACTTTCATTGAAAGGGGTTGCCAAGCTTCCAAAAAACTACGAGTATCCTGAAATCTCAGCAAAAGTTTTTTCACCCAATCTTGATGATACTTTCAGGTAATGATCAGTACACCAATCAAACTTAGCTCACAAAATTTCCTGCTTCTAGGTTAAACCGTTGGTTTGCAGTAACAGTTTTCAATTTAGGTTTCACTCTGTTTTCTCCTATATGGATACATGTAGTTGGAACTCTAAATCAAACACGGTTTGTGCTAGCTCTTTGAAACTTGACACAAGAAAGTAGTTCCAAGTTCTATCTCTATGGGTTGTTTCCTATTGATGTAGCCCTAGAAGAGACTGGAGAAAATCACTTTCATTGAAAAGGTTTGCCAAGCTTCCCAAAAACTACGAGTTTCCTGAAATCTCAGCGAACATTTTTTCACCCAATCTTGATGATACTTTCAGGTAATGATCACTGCACCAATCCCACTTGGCTCACCAAATTTCGTTCTTCTAGGGTAAACCGTTCGTTTGCAGTAACGGTTTTAATTTTTAGGTTTCACTCTGTTTTCTCCTATATGGATACATGTAGTTAGAACACTATTTCAAACACGGTTTGTGCTAGCTCTTTCAAACTTGACACAATAAATTGGTTCCAAGTTCTCTCTGTATGGTTTGTTTCTGCCCTAAGCAGAAACTGGCGAAAATCACTTTCATGGAAAGGGGTTGCCAAGGTTCCAGAAAACTACAAGTTTCCTGAAATCTCAGCAAATGTTTTTTTTCAAACCTAACCCTAATCCTAACCCTAACCCTAACCCTAACACCAACCCTAACCCGGACTTGAACCCTAACACTAACCCTTACTCTAACCCTAACCTTATCCTGAAACCTAACACTAAGATTAACCCTAACCCTATCCCGAACCTTAACCCGAACCGTAGCCCTAACCCTAACCCTAAACCTAAAACGAACCCTAACCAGAAACCTAACCCTAAACATAACCCTTAGCCGAACCCTAACCCGAACCCTAACCCTAACCCGAACCCTAACCCTAACCCTAACTCTAACCCTAACCCTAACCCGAACCCTAAACGTAACCCTAATCCGAACCCTAGCTGTAATCCGAACCCTAACCTAACCCTTACCCTAACCCTAAACCTATCCCGAAACCCAAACCTAAAAATAACCCTAACCGGAACCATAACCCAAACCCGAAACCTAACAATAACCCTAACCCTTACCCGAACCCTAACCCTAACCCAAACCCTAACCCGAACCCAAACCTGAACCCGAACCCTAACAATAACCCGATTCCTCACCCTTACCCGTACCTTAACGATAGCCCTAACCCTAAGCCTAACCCTAATCTTAAACCTAACCCTAAACTTAAAACTAACCCAAATTCTAACAATAAGCCTAATCCTAATACTTAACCTAACCCTAACCCTAAACTAACCCTAACGCTATCCCTACCCCGAAACTGAACCCTAACCCTAACCCTAACCTTAATCATATCCATAATCCTAACCATAACCCGAACTCGAACCCGAAACCGAACCCTAACCCTAACCCTAACTTGAACCCTAACCCTAACCCGAACCCTAACCCTAACTCTAAACCTTCCCCCTACCCCTAACCCTAACCCTAACCCTAACTTTAACCCTAAACCTAACCTGAAACCCAACCTGAATCCCAACCCTAATCTTAACCCTAACTCTAACCCGAACCCTAACCCTAAACCTAAACCTAAGACTAACACTAACCCTAAGCCGAACCCAAAACCTAACCCTAAACCTAACCCTTACCCTAAACCTAACCCTAACCCGAAACTGAACTTTAACCCTAAACCTAACCCTAAACCTAATCCTATTACTAATCCTAACCCTAAAGCGAACCCGAACCCGAACCCGAACCCTAAACTTAACCCTAACCCGAACCCTAACCCGAACTCGAACCCTAATCCTAAAATAATAATAACCCGAATCCTAACACTAACTCTAACCCTACCCCTAACCCTAAGTCGAAATCTAAAACGAACCCGAACCCTAACACTATTCTGAACCCTAACACTAAGCCTAACCCTAACCCTATCCCGAACACTAACCCGAACCGTAGCCCTAACCCTAACTATAACCCTAATTCGAACCCTAACCAGAAATCTAAACCTAACCCTAACCCTAACCCGAAACCTAACCCAAAACATAACAGTAACCGTAACCCGAAACCTAACACTAACCCTAACTCTAACCCTTAAGCATAACCCTAACCCTAACCCTAACCCTAATTCGAACACTAACCCTAACCCTAACCCGAATTCGATTCCTAACCCTAACCCTAACCCTAACCATAACACAAACCTAACCCTAACCCTAACCCTAACCCTAACCCTAAACCGAACCCTAACACTAACCCGAACCTAAACTTAACCCTAACCCTAACCCTAAACCTAACCCTAAACCGTACCCTAACCCGAACCCAAACCCTAACAATAACCCTAACCGTAACCCGAACCGTAACCCTAACCCTAACCCTAACCCTAAACCTAATCCTAACCCTATCCCAAACCCTAACCCTAATCCTAACCATAACCGATCCCTAACCCGAATCCGTACCTAACAATAACACTAACCCTAACACGAACCGTAACCCTAATCCGAACCCGAACTGTAACCCGAACCAGAACCCTAACGCTAACCCTAACCATAACACTAACCAGAACCTGAACCCGAAACCGAACCCTAACCCAACCCCTAACCCGAATCCTAACCTTAAGCCTCACCCTAACCCTAAACCTAACCCTTACCAGAACCCGAACCCGAATCCGAACCCGAAAACGAACCCTAACCCTAACCCTAATCCGAACACGAACTCTAACCCCAACCCTAACCCCAAACCTAAACCTAACCCAATAGATAACGCTAACCATAAGCCGAACCCGAACCTGAACCCTAACCCTAACCCTCACCCTAAACCGAACTCGAACTCTAACCGCAACCCTAAACCTAAGCCTAAACAGAACGCTAACCATAACTCTAACCCGAACCCGAAACCGAACCCGAACCCGAAACCAAACCCTCACCCTATACCTAATCCTAAACCTTACCTAAACCCGAACACGAACCCGAACCCTAAATCTAACCCGAACCCAAACCCTAACCCTAACCCTAACCCAAAGCCTAATCCCAATGCTAACCCTAACACTAACCCGAACCCCAAACCGAACCCAAACCCTAAACATAACCGTAACCCTGATCCGAACACTAACCCTAACCCTAACCCTAACCCTAACCCTAACCCTAACACTAAACCTATACCTAACCATAACCCTAACCCGAACACTAAACCTAACGCTAACCCTAAACCTAATCCTAAACCTAACCCTAACCCTAACACTAAACTAACCCAAAACCGGAAACCAAACCGTAACCCTAAACCTAACCCTAACAGTAATCCTAACCCTAACCCTAAGCCTAAACCAAACACTAACCCTAAATCTATTCCTAACCATAACCCTAACCCGAACACTAAACCTAACGCTAACCTAAACCTAACCCTAAACCTAACCCTAACCCTAACCCTAACCCTAACCCAAACCGGAAACCAAACCCTAAACCTAAACCTAAAACTAACACTAATCCAAAACCCTAAACCTAAGCCTAAACCTAACACTAACCCTAACCCGAACCTGAACACTAACCATTATCCAAACCCTAACCCTAATCCTAAACCTAATCCTAACCTTTACCCGAACCCGAACCCAAACCCGAACCCTAACCCTAACCCTTACCCTAATCCTATCCCTATCCCTATCCCGAACCCTAAACCTAACCCTAACCCAAACCCTAACCCTAACCCTAACCCGAACTCTAACCCGAACCCTAACTCTAACCCTAAACCTAAACCTAACCCGAACCCTAACACTAACACTAACCTGAACCAGAAACCTAAACCTAAACATAATGCTAAGCCTAACCCGAACGCTCAACCTAACCCTAACCCTTACCCGAACCCTAACCCGAAGCCGAACACTAACCCGTATGCTAACCCTAACCCGAACCCTAACAATAACCCGAACCCAAACCCGAAACCTAACCCTAACCCTAACACTAATACGAACTCTAACCCGAACCCTAACCTTAACCCTAAACCTAACCCGAACCCTAACCCTAACCCTAAACCTAAGCCTAACCCTAACCCTAACCCTAACACTAAACCTTAACCTAACCCGAACCCGAATCCGAACACGAACACGAACCGTAACACTAACCCTTACCCTAACCCGAACCCTAACCTTAACCCTAATCCTAAACAGAACCCTAACCCTAATCCTAACCCTAAACCTAAACCTAACACTACACCGACCCCAAACCCTAACCCTAACCCTAACCCTAAAACTAATCCTTACCCTAACCCTAACCCTAACATTAAGCTTACCCCGAAACCAAACCCTAACCATAACCCTAACCCTAACCCTAACTCTAACCCTAATCCTAATCCTAACACTAATCCTAACCGAACCAGAACCCTAACCTTAACCCTTACCCTAACCCTAACCCTAACCTGAACCCCAAACCTAACCCTAAGCCTAACCCGAACACTAGCCCTTACCAGAACCATATCCCTACCCTAAACCTAAGCCTAACCCTAACCCTAACTCGAACAAAACCCTAACCCTAATACTAACCCTAACCCTAACCCTAACCTGAACACTAACTCTAACCCTAAACCTAACCCGAACCCTAAACCTAACCCGAACCCTAACCCTAACCCTAACACTGACCCGAACCAGAAAACTAACTCTAACACTAACCCTAACCCAAACCCGAACCCGAACCAAAACCCTAACCCTAACACGAAACCTAACACTAACCCTAACCCTAACCCTAACCCGAATCCTGACCCTAACCCTAAACCAATTCCGAACCGGAAACCGAACCCTAACCGTAACACTACCTTAAACCTAACCCAAACTCGAACCCTAACCCTAACCCTAAACCTAAGCCTAACCCTAACCCTAACCCTAACACTAAACCTTAACCTAACCCGAACCCGAATCCGAACACGAACACGAACCCTAACACTAACCCTTACCCTAACACTAACCCTGAAACTTAAACTTAACCCTAACACTCACCCGAACCCTAAACCTAACCTTAACCTTAACCCGAACCCTAAACTTTACCCCTAATCTTAACCCTAACCCTAATCCTAACCCTAACCCGAACCAGAAATATAACCCTAACCTTAACACTAACGCTAAACCTAACCCGCACCAGAACCATAACCCTAAACCTAACCTCAACCCGAACCCGAACCCTAACTCTAACCCTAAACCTCACCCGAACCCGAACCCGAACCCGAAACCTAACCCTAACCCTAACAGTAATCCTAAACCTAACCCTAACCCTAACACTAACCCTAAACCTAACCCTCACCCGAATCCGAAAACTAAACCTAAATCTAACGCTAACCCTAACCCGAACCCAAACCCTAAACCTAACCCTAACCCTAACCCTAAACTTAACCCAAAACCTAAACCTAACACTAACACTAACACTAATCCTAACCATAACCCTAACCCTAATGCTAACCCTTAAACGAACCCGAACCTGAACCCTAACCCTAAACCGACCCCGAATCCTAAACCTAACCCTAACCCTAAGCCTAAACCGAACGCTAAACCTAACCCTAACACTAACCTGAACCCCAACCCTAAACCAAAGCCTAACCTTAGCCCTAACCCTAACCAGAACCATAACGCTAACCCTAACCCTACACCTAACCCTAACCCTAACCCGAACCCTAAACATAACAATAAACCTACTCCTAATGCTAACCCTTACCCGAACCCGAACCAGAACCCAAACCCTACTCCTAATCCTAACCCTAACCCAAATGCGAACCCTAAACGTAACCATAAACCTAGCCCTCACCCTAACCCTACCATAACCCGAACCCAAAGCCTAAACCAAACCCTAAGCCTAACACTCATCCTAACGCTAAACCTAACTCTAACCCTAATCCTAACCCTAACCCTAACCCGACACCTAACCCTAACCCAAACCCGAACCCTAACCCAAACCCTAATCCTAATGCTAAAACTAATCCTAAACCTAATCCTAACCCTTAAACGAACCCGAAACCTAACCCTTACACTTACCCTAACCCTAACCCGAACCCGAACCCTAACACTAACCCTAACCCTAACCCTAACCCTAACCCTAATCCTAACCCTAATTCTAACCCTAACCCGAACCTGAACCCGAACCGGAACCCTAAACCTAAACCTTACCCGAACCCTAACCCTAACTCGAACTCTAACCGGATCCGTAAAACTAACCCTAAACCTAACCCAAACCCAAACCGTAACCCTAACCATAACCATAACACGAACCCTAAGCTTTATTCGACCTCTAACCCGAACCCTAACCCTAATCCTAACCCTAAGCAAATCCTAACAATAACCCCAAAACTAACCCTAAACCTAACACTAACCCGAACCCGAACCCCAACATTAACCCTAACCCGAACCCAACCCTAACCCTAAACATAACCCTAACCCTAACCCGAACGCCAACCCGAAACCTAACATTAACCTAAACCCGAACCTGAAACCTAATCCTAACCCTAACCGTAACCCAAACCCTAACCCGAACACTAACTATAACATGAACCCTAAGCTTTATTCGAACTCTAACCCGAACCCTAACCCTAATCCTAACCCTAAGCAAATCCTAACAATAACCCCAAAACTAACCCTAAACCTAACACTAACCCGAACCCGAACCCTTACATTAACCCTAACCCGAACCCAACCCTAACCCTAAATATAACCCTAACCCGAACCCAAACACCAACCGAAACCTAACCCTAACCTAAACCCGAACCCGAAACCTAATCCTAACCCTAACCCTAACCCTAACCCTAACTCTAACCCTAACCCGAACCCTAACCCTAACCCTAACCCAAACCCTAACCCTAAACTTAACCCAAAACCTAAACCTAACACTAACACTAACACTAATCGTAAACATAACCCTATCCCAAATCCTAACACTTAAACGAACCCGAACCCGAACCCTAACCTAACCCGACCCCGAATCCTAACCCTAAACCTAAGCCTAAGCCTAAACCAAACGCTAAACCTAAGCCTAACCCTAACCTGAACCCCAAACCGAAACCGAACCCTAACCTTAACCCTAACCTTTACCCGACAACACTAACCCTAACCCTAAACCTACACCTAACGCTAACCCTAAACCTAACCCTAACCTAACCCGAACCCTAACCCTAACACAAAACCCTAACCCAAAACCAAACCCTTACCAGAACCCTAAACCCTAACACTAAGCCTAAGGCTAACCCTATCCGAACACGAACCCTAACCCTAAACCTAAACTTAACCCTTACTGTAACCCTATCCCGAAACCTAACAATAACCCTTACCCTATCTTAAACCTAACCCTAACACTAACTGTAACCCTAACCCTAACCGTAACCCTAACATTTACCCGAACACTAACTCTAACCTTAATCCTAACCAGAACCCTAACCCTAAACCTAACCCTAACCCTAATCCTAACCTGAACCCGAACCACAAACCTAACCCTAAACCGAACCCGAACCCGAAACCTAACCCTAAGCCTAAACCTAACAATAACCCGAACCCAAGACCTAACCCTAACCCTAACCCTAACCCTAACCCTAAAACTAACCCAAATCCTAACAATAAAGCTAACCCTAATCCTAAACATAACCCTAACACTAATGGTAACCCTAACCCTAACCCTAACCGGAAACTGAACCCTCACCGTAACCCTAACCCTAACCCTAACGCTAACCCTAACCCGAACCCAAAACCTAAACCTAATAATAATCCGAACCCTAAGCCTTAACTGAACCCTAAACTGAACGCTAACCCTAAGCCAAACCGAAACCCTAACCCGAACCCAAACCCTATCCCTAACCCTAACCCTAAACCTAAAACTAAGCCTAACCCTAACCCTAACCCTTACCCGAAACCTAACCATAACCCTAAGCCTAACCCTAACCCTAAACCAAAAGCGAACCATAACCCTAACACTAACCGTAACCCTAACCCTAACCCCTAACCTGAACCATAACAATAACCCTAACCCTAATCCTAAACCTAACCCTAACCCTACACCGAACCCTAACCCTAACCCGAACCAAACACTAACCCTAAACCTAACCCTAACCCTAAAACTAACCCGAACCCGAACCCTAAACCTAACACTAACCCGAACCTGAACGCGAACCCTAATACTAAACCTGACCATAACCCTAACCCGAACCCGAAACCTAACCCTAATCCTAACCCTAACCCTAGCCCTAACCCTAACCTGAATCCTAACTGTTACCCAAACCCTAACGAATCATAAACCTAAGCCTAACCCTAACCCTAATCTGAACCCAAAACCTAATACTAAACCTAACCCTAAACCTAACCCTAAAACTTACCCAAATCCTAACAATAACCATAACCCTAATCCTAAATCTAACCCTAACCCTAAACCTAACCCGAACCCTAACCCTAACTATAACCCTAACCTTATCTCTAAATCTAACCCTAAGCCGAACCCGAACCATAAATCAAATTTGAACCCTAACCCTAACCCTACCCCGAAACCTAACCCAAACACTAACACTAACCCTAACTCTAACCCCTAACCCTAACCATAACCCGCTCCCTAATCCGAAACCTAACACTAAACCTAACCCGAACTCGAAACCTATCCCTAAACCTAACCCTAACCCTAACCCAAAACTAAACCTAACCCTAACACTAAACCTAAACAGAAACCTAATCCTAATCCTATCCCGAACCCTAACAGTAACCCTAACCCTAACCTTAACCCTAACCCGAACCCGAACCTGAAACCTAACCCTAACCCTAACCCTAACCCTAACACTAATCCTAACACAAACCCGAACACTAACCCTAACCCTAAAACGAACACTAACACTAACCCAAAACCAAACCCTAAACCTAATTCTAATCGTAACCCTAATCCTAACCCTAACCTGAACCTGAACCCGAATCTGAAAACTAACCCTAACTCTTACCCTAACCCTAACCCTAACCCGAACCCTTACCCTAACCCTAACACTAACCCTAAGCCTAACCCTAAACCTAACCCTAACCCAAACCCTAACAATTACACTAACCCTAACCCTAACCCTAACCTGAAAACTAACTCTAACCCTAATCCTACCCGAACCCAAAACTTAAACCTAACACTAACCCTAACACTAACCTAAACCCGAACCCTAACTCTAACACGAATCCTAACCCTAACCCTAAACCTAACACTAACCCCAAGCTGAACCCTAACCCGAACCCGAACCCTAACCCAAATCCTAACCCTAACCCGAACCCTAACCCTAACCCTAACCCTAACCAGAACCCGAACCCGAACCCGAACCCTAAATCTAACGCTATACCTACACCTAACCCTAACCCTAACCCTAACCCTAAAACTAACCCTAACCCGAAAACAAACTCTAACCCTAACCCTAACACTAATCCTAACCCTAACCCTAACACTAATCCTAACCATAACCCTAATCCTTACCCGAACCCTAACCCTAACCCTAAGCCAAAGCATAACCCTAAACAGAACCCGAACCCTATTAGTAAGACTAAACCTAACGCTAACCTGAACCCTAACAATAACCTTAACCCTAATCCTAAACCTAATGCTAACCCTAAACCGAACCCTAACCCTAACTCTAACCATAACCCTAACCTGAATACTAACCCTAGCCCTAATCATAACACGAACCCTAACCCTAAACCTAACCCTAACCCTTAACCTTACCCGAACCCGAACCCAAACCTGAATCTTAACCCTAACCCTAATACTAACCTGAAACCTAACCGTAACCCTAAACCTGACCCTAACCCTATCCCGAACCCAAAATCTAACCCTAAACCTAACCCTAACCCTAACCCTAATCCTAAACCTAACCCTTCCTGAACCCGAACCCGAACACAAACCCTATCCTTTACCCTAACCCTAACCATAACAATAACCCTAACCAGAAACCTAAACCCTAACCCGAACCCTAACACGAACCTGAACCCTAATCCTAACCCTAATCCTAACCCTAAACATAACCCTAACCCTAAACCTAACCCTATCCCCAACCCTAATCCTAACCCTAACCCTAATTTTATCCCTAACCCTTTGACGAACACTAACCCTAACCCTAAGCCTAACCCTAACCTGAATCCTAACCCTAACCCGAAACCAAACCCTAAACCTAAACCTAAACCTAAACCTAACCCTAACCCAAACACTAACACTAATCCTAACCCTAACCTTAACACTAACCCGAACCCTAAACCTAACCCTAACCCTAACCCTAATCCTAACACTAACCCTAACACTTACCCGAAACCTAACCCTAACCCTAAGCCTAAGCCTAACCCTAACCCGAACCCGAACCCTATCCCTAACACAAACCCTAAACCTAACCCTAACCCCAACAATAACAATAACACTAACACGAATCCTAAACCTAACCCTAACCCTAAACCGAAACCTAAACCTAACTCTAACCATAAGCCTAACCTGAACACTAACCCTAACCCTAATCCTAACCCGAACCCTAACCCTAACCCTAATCCTAACTCTAAAACTAACCCTAACCCTAATCCTAACCCTAAGCCTAACCCTAACCCTAAACTGAATCTGAACCCGAACCCGAACCCTAACCCTAACCCTAACCCTAACCCTAAACCTAAACATAACCCTAACCCTAACACTATCCAGAACCCTAATAGTAACACTAACCCTAACACTAACCCGAACCCTACCCCTGATCCTAACTCTGACCGTAAACCTTACCCGAATCCTAACCCTAACCCTAAGCCTAACCCTAACACTAACCCTAACCCGAACCCTAACAATAACACTAACACTAATCCTAAACCAAACCCTAACCCGAACCCGAAACATAACCCTAATCATGACACTAACCCTAACCCGAAACCAAACCCTAACCCTTACCCGAACCCTAACCCTAACCCTTAGCCTAACAGTAACCCTAAACCTAACCCTAAACCTAACCCTTACCCGAAGCCTAATCATAACCCTAAGCCTAACCCTAACCCCAACCTGAACCCAAACCCTAACCCTAACAATAACCCTAACCCTAACAATAACACTAACCTGAACCCTAACAATAACCCTAACCCTAATCCTAAAAATAACCCTAACCCTAACACTAACCCGAACCAGAACACTAACCCTAATCGTAACACGAAACCGAACTCGAACCCGAACCAGAACACTAACCCTAATCGTAACACGAACCCGAACTCGAATCCGAACCCGAAAACTAATCCTAACAATAACCAGAAACCTAATATTAATCCTAACCCTAACCCTAACCAGAAACCTAACCCTAACCCTAAACCTAACCCGAACCCGAACCATTACCCTAACCCTAAACCTGACCCTAATACTAACCCTAACCCGATCCCGAACCCTAAACTTAATTCTAACCCTAACCCTAACACTAAACCCAACCCTACACCTAATGGTAACAAGAACCCGAACCCGAACCCTAACCCTAAACCTAACCCTAACCCTAACCCTAACACTAACCCTAAACTCTAACCCTAACCCTAACCCTAACCCGAACCCGAACCCTAACCATAATCTTAACGTTAAGCCTAACCCTAACCCTAACCCTAATCTTAAACCTAAACCAAACCCTAACCCGAACCCTAACCCTAACCCTAACAGTAACGCTAACCTGAACACTAATTCTAACCCTAATCCTGACCCGAACCCTAAACCTAAAAATAAACTTAACACTAACACTAACCCTAACTCGATCCCTAAACCTAACCCTAACCCTAATCCTAACCCGAAACCTAACACTAAACCTAACCCTAAATCTAAAACTAACCCTAACCCTAACCCTAACCCTAAGCCTAACCCTAACCCTAACCCGAATCCGAACCCGAACAATAACCCTAACCAAAACACTAAACCTAAACCTAACCCTAACCCTAACACTACCAGAAACCTAATACTAACACTAACCCTAACACTAACCCTAACCCTACCCCTGAACATAACTCTAACCCTAACCCTTACCTGAATCCTAACCCTAACCCTAAGCCTAACCCTAACCCTCACCCTAACCTTCACCCTAACCCTTACCCTAACCCTAAAACTAACCTGAACCCGAACCCGAACCCGAACCCTAAACCTAACCCTTAGCCTAACAATAACCCTAACCCTAACCCTAAACCTAACCCTTACCCGAAGCCTAATCATAACCCTAAGCCTAACCCTAACCCTAACCTAAACCCGAACACTAACCCTAACACTAACCCTAACCCTAACAAGGACACTAACCTGAACCATAACAATAACCCTAACCCTAATCCTAAACATAACCCTAACCCTAACACTAACCCGCCCGAACACTAACCCTAATACTAACCCGAACCAGAACTCGAATCCGAACCCGAACCCTAATCCTAACAATAATCCGAAACCTAATATTAATCCTAACCCTAACCCTAACCCGAACCCTAACCCTAACCCTAAACCTGATCCTAATCCTAACCCTAACCCGATCCCGAACCCTAAACTTAATTCTAACCCAAACCCTAACACTAAACCTAACCCAACACCTAACCCTAACAAGAACCCAAACACGAACCCTAACCCTAAACCTAACCCTAAACCTAACCCTAAACCTAACACTAAACCATAACCCTAACCCTAACCCTAAACGGAACCCTAACCCTAACCCTAACCCTAACCCTAACCCTAATCCTAACCCTAATCCTAACCCTAACACTAACACTAACCCGAAAATTAACCCTTACCCTAACCCTAACCCGAACCCGAACCCTATCTCTAACACTAAACCTTACCCGAACCCTAACCCTAACACAAATTCTACCCATATCCCTAAGCCAAAAACTAAACCTAACCCTAACACTAACCCTAACCCGATCCTGAACCTAACCCTAACCCTTACCATAACCATAACCCTAAAACTAACCCGAAACCTAACCCTAACCCTAACCCTAAACCTAACCCTAACCCTAAATCTAAACCTATCCCGAACTCTAACAATAACCCTAACCCTACCTGTAACCCGAACCCTAACCCTAACCCTAATCCTAAACCTAATACTAACCTAACCCGAACCCTAACCCTAACACTAAGCCTAACACTAACCCGAACCCGAACACAAACCCTAACCCTTACCCCAACCCTAAACCTAACCCTCAACCTCACCCGAACCCTAACAATAACCCTAACC
Organism: Urocitellus parryii; assembly: GCF_045843805.1. Lineage (NCBI taxonomy): Eukaryota > Metazoa > Chordata > Mammalia > Rodentia > Sciuridae > Urocitellus > Urocitellus parryii. Next base: position 445,198 of record NW_027551811.1, read on the forward strand.
CTAATCCTAAACCTAACCTAACCCTCACCTGAACACTAACCCTAACCCTAACCTTAACCCGAACCCTAAGCCTTACCCTAATCTTTACCCTAACCTTAATCCTAACCCTAATCCGAACCCGAAACCTAACCCTAACCCTAACCCTAACCCTAATTCTAACCCTAACCTGAACCTGAACCCGAACCCGAACCCTAAAACTAAACCTTACCCGAACAATAACCCTAACTCGAACTCTAACCGGTACCGTAAAACTAACCCTAAACCTAACCCGAACCCGAACCCTAACCCTAACCCTAACCATAACACGAACCCTAAGATTTATTCAAACCCTAACCCGAACCCTAACCCTAATCCTAACCCTAAGCAAATCCTAACAATAACCCCAAACCTAACCCTAAACGTAACACTAACCCGAACCCGAAGCCTAACATTAACCCTAACCCGAACCCAACCCTAACCCTAACCATAACCCTAACCCGAACCCGAACCCCAACCCGAAACCTAACCCTAACCCAAACCCAACCCGAAACCTAACCTAACCCTAACCCTAACCCTAACCCTAACCCGAACCCGAACCCTAACCCTGACCCTAACCCTAATCCTAACACAAACACGAACCCTAATCCTAACATTAACGCTAACACTAACTTTAACCCTAACCCTAACCCTACACCTAGACATAACCCTTACCCGAACCCGAACCCGAACCAAAACCCTACCCTAACCCTAAACCTAACCCTAACCCGAACCCAAAGACTAAACCTAACGCTAACCCTAAACCTAAACCTAACCCTAAACCTAAACCTAACACTAACTCTAACCCTAAACCTAACCATAACCATAAAACTAACCCTAACCCTAACCCTCACCCGAACCCGAAACCTAACCCTAACCCTAACTCTAACCCTCACCTGAACGCAAACCCTAAACCTAACAATAAAACTAATCCTAAACCTAACACTAAACCTAACACTAACCCTAAACCTAACCCTCACCCGAACCCGAAAACTAAACCTACCTCTAACCCTAACCATAACCCGAACCCAAACCCTAAACATAACCATAACCCTAACCCTAACCCTAACCCTAAACTTAACCCAAAACCTAAACCTAACACTAACACTAACACTAATCCTAAACATAACCCTATCCCAAATCCTAACACTTAAACGAACCCGAACCCGAACCCTAACACTAACCCGACAGCGAATCCTAACCCTAACCCTAACACTAAGCCTAAACCGAACGCTAAACCTAAGCCTAACCCTAACCTGAACCCCAACCCGAAACCGCACCCTAACCTTAACCCTAACCTTTACCCGAACCCTAACCCTAACCCTAAACCTACACCTAACGCTAACCCTAAACCTAACTCTTACCCGAACCCTAAACGTAACCCTAAACCTAACCCTAACCCGAACCCTAACCCTAACACAAAAACTAATCCGAACCCAAACTCTTACCTGAACCCTAAACCCTAACACTAAGCCTAACGCTAACCCTAACCCGAACATGAACCCTAACCCTAAACCTAAACATAACCCTTACTGTAACCCAATCCCGAACCCTAACAATAACCCTTACCCTATCTTAAACCTAACACTAACACTAACTGTAACCCTAACCCTAACCGTAACCCTAACCTTAACCTGAACACTAACTCTAACCTTAATCCTAACACGAACCCTAACCCTAAACCTAACACTAACCCTAATACTAACCCGAACCCGAATCACAAAACTAACCCTAATCCGAACCCGAACCCTAACCCTAAGCCTAACCCTAACCATAACCCGAACCCAAGCCTTAACCCTAACCCTAACCCTAACCCTAAAACTAACCCAAATCCTAACAATAAAGCTAATCCTAATCCTAAACATAACCCTAACCCTAACGGTAACACTAACCCTAACCCTAACCGGAAACTGAACCCTCACTGTAACCCTAACCCTAACCCTAACCCTAATCCTATCCCAAATCCTAACCATAAACCGAAACCGAATCCGAACCCGAACTCTAAACCTAACCCTATCCCTAACCCTAACCCGAACTCTAACCCTACACCTATCCCTAACCCTAAGCCTAACCCGAAACCAAACCCTAAACCTAATCTGAACACTAACACTAAGCCTAACCCTAACCCTATCCCGAACCGTAACCCTAACCGTAGCCCTAAGCCTAACTCTAACCCTAAACCGAACCCTAATTAGAAGCCTAACCCTAACCCGAACCCTAACACTAACCCTAACTCGAACCCCTAACCCTAACCCTTACCCTATCCCTAATCCGAACCCTAACCTAACCCTAACCCAAACTCGAACCCTAACCCTAAACCTAAGCTTAAACCGAATGCTAACCCTAACACTAACACTAAAATGAATCCCAAACTGAACCCGAACCCGAAACCTAACCCTAACACTAACCCTAAGCCTAACTCTAACTCTAAACCCTAACCCTAACCCTAAAACTAACCCGAACCCAAAACCTAACCCTAATAATAATCCGAACCCTAAGCCTTACCCGAACCCTAAACTGAACACTCACCCTTAGCCAAACCGAAACCCTAACCCGAACCCAAACCCTAACCAACCCTAACCCTTAACCTAAAACGAAGCCTAAACCTAACCCTAACCCTTACCCGAAACCTATCCATAACCCTAAGCCTAACCCTAACCCTAACCCGAAGGCGAAACCTAACCCTAACACTAACCGTAACTCTAACCCTAACCCTAACCTGAACCCAAAAAATAACCCTAACCCTAATCCTAAACCTAACCCTAACCCTACACCGAACCCTAACCCTAACCCGAACCCAAACACTAACCCTAAACCTAACACTAACCCTAAAATTAAACCGAACCCGAACCCTAACCTTAACACTAACCCGAACCCGAACACGAACCCTAATACTAAACCTGACCCTAACCATAACCCGAAACCGAAATGTAACCCTAATCATAACCCTAACCCTAGCCCTAACCCTAACCTGAACCCACACCCTAACCCTAAACCTAACCCTAAAACTAACCCAAATTCTAACAATAACCCTAACCCTAATCCTAAATCTAATCCTAACCCTAACCCGAACCCTAAGCCTAACTATAACCCTAACCTTAACCCTAACTCTAACCCTAACCCGAACCCGAACCATAACTCTAATTTGAAACCTAACCCTAACCCGAAACCTAACCCGAACACAAACACTAACCCTAACTCTAAACCCTATCCCTAACCGTAACCCGCTCCCTAATCTGAAACCTAACCCTAACCCTAACCCGAACTCGAACCCTATCCCTAACCCTAAACCTAACCCTAACCCCAAACTAAACCTAACCCTAACCATAAACCTAAACAGAAACCTAATCCTAATCCTATCCCGAACCCTAACATTAACCCTAACCCTAACCCTAACACTAACCCGAACTCGAACCCTAACCCTAACCCTAATACTAATCCGAACCCTAAACCTTACTCGAATCCTAAACCCAACCCTAACCCTAACCAAACCCAAACCCAAACCCGAACCCAATCCCTAACCCTAACACTAACTGTAACGTAACCCTAAACCTAACACTAAGCCTAACCCTAACCCTAACCCTTACCCGAAACCTAACCATAAACCTAAGCCTAACCCTAACCCTAACCCGAACCCGAACCCTAACCCTAAGACTAACCCTAACCCTAACCCTAACCTGAACACTAACAATAACCCTAACACTAATCCTAAACCTAAACCTAACCCTAACCCGAACCCTAACACTAACCCTAAACCTAACCCTAACCCTAACACTAACCTTAACCCGAACCGGAACCCGAACCCGAACCCTAATCCTAAACCTGACCCTAACCCTACCCCTAACCATAACCTGAATCCTAACCCTTACACGAACCCTAACCCTAAACATAACCCTAAGCCTAACCCTAACCATAATCCGAAAACCAAACCCTAAACCTAACCCTAACCCTAAACCTAACCCTAAAACTAACCCAAATCATAACAATAACCCTAACCCTAAACCTAACCCTAACCCTAACCCTAACCCTAACCCTAAAACGAACCCTAAACTTAACCCTAACCCTTAACCTAACCCTAACCCCTTACCCGAACCCAAACCCTAACCCTAACCCTAACCCTAACCCTAACACTAATCCTAACCCTAAAGCTAACCCGAATCCAAACCCTAACCGTAACCCTAACCCTAACACTAATCCTAACCCTAACTCTAACACTTACCCTTACGCTAACAATAACCTTAAGCCTAACAATAACCCAAACCGAAACCCGAACCCCAACCCTAACCTGAACCCTAACAATAATCTAACCTTAATCCTAAACCTAACCCTAACCCTAAACCGAAACCAAACCCTTACCTGAACCCTAACCCTAACCATAACCCTAAACCTAACAATAACACTAACACTAACCCGAATCCGAAACCGAAACTAAACCTAACCCTAAACCTAACCCTAACCCAAACACTAACCCTGACTCTAACCCGAACCCTAACCATAACACTAACCCTATACCTATCCCTAACCCTAACCCGAACCCGAACCCGAACCCTAACCATAACCCTAACCCTAAACCTAACCGTAAACCTATCCCAAACACGAACCCTAACAATAATCCTATCCCAAACCCGAACCTGAACCCGAACCCTAACCCTAACACTAACACTAACCCTAACCCTAACCCTAAGCCTAATCCTAACCTAACCCGAAATCACACCCTAAACCTAATCCCAACCCGAAGCCTAACCCTAAGAGTAAACCTAACCGTAACCATAACCCCAACCCGAACCCGAACCCTAACCCTATGCCTAATCCCTAACCGGAACCTGAAACCTAACGCTAACCCTAACCCTAACCCTAATCCGAAACCAAACTCGAACCCGAAACATAACCCTAATCCTATCCCTAACACTAACCCAAACCCGAACCCAAAACCTAACGCTAACTCTAAACATAAACCTAACACTAACCCTAACCCTAACAATAACCTCAACCCAAATCCTAACCCTAACCCTAATCCTAACACTAAACCTAACACTAACCCTAAACCTAACCCTAACATTAACCCTAACCCTAACTCTAACCCGAACCCGAACCCTAATCCGAACTCTAAACCTAACCCTAAACCTTACCCAAACCCTAACACTAAACCTATCCTGAACACTAACCCTAACCCCAAACCAAACCCTAACCCTTAACCCTAACAATAATCCTAACCCTAAGCCTAACCCTAAACCTAACATGAACCTGAACCCTATCCCTACCACTAAACTTAACCCGAACCCTAACCCTAACCCGAACCCTAACAATAACCCTAACACTAATCCTAAACCTAAACCTAAACCTAAAAAGGAAACCTAACCCTAACTCTAACCATAACCCTAACCTGAACACTAACCCTAACCCTAATCCTAACCATAACCCTAACACGAACCCGAACCCTAAATCTAATGCTAACCCTAAACCTAACCCTAACCTTAACTCTAACCCTAAAACTAACCCTAAACCTAACCCTAACCCTAACCATAACCCTAAACCTAACCCTAACCCTAACACTAATCCTAACCCTAAACCTAAACCTAACCATAAACTGAACCCGAACCCTATCCCTTACGCTAACCCTAACCCTAATCCTAAACCTAACCCAAACCCTAACCCGAAGCCGAACCCTAAACCTAACCCTAACCCTAACCCTAATCCTAACCATAACCCTAACACGAACCCGAACCCTAAATCTAATGCTAACCCTAAACCTAACCCTAACCTTAACCCTAACCCTAATCCTAAACCTAACCCAAACCCTAACCCGAAGCCGAACCCTAAACCTAACCCTAACCCTAACCCTAATGCTAAACCTAATCACAACCCTAACCCGAACCTGAACCCGAACTCAAAACCTCACCTAACCCTTACAAAAACCCTAAACCGAACCCGAACCCAAAATCTAACCCTAACCCTAAACCCTACCCGAACCCTAACCCTTACCCGAACCCTAACCCTAACACTAACCTAAGCATAACCATAACCCTAACCCGAACCCAAACCCTAACCTTAACCCTAAACCTAAACCTAACCTGAATCCAAAAACTAACAATAACCCTAACCCTAATTCTAAACCTAACCCTTATCCTAACCTGAATCCTAACTCTAACCCTAACCCTAACTTGAACACTAACTCTTACCCTAATTATAACCCGAACGCTAACCCTAAACCTAAACCTAACCCTAACCCTAACCCGAACACGAACCTTAACCATAACCCGAAACCTAGCCCTAACCCTAACACGAACCCGAACCCTAATCCTAACCCTAACCCTAAACGTAACACAAACCATAACCCTAACCCTAACCCAAACCCAAACCATAACCCTAACATTAAACCTAACAATAATCCTAAACCCCACCCTAACACTTACACGAAACCTAACCCTAAACCCAACCCTAACCCTAACACTTACCCAAACCCTAACCCTAACCCTAACCCGAACCCTAACCCTTACATGAACCCTAACCCTAAACCCAACCCTAACCCTAACACTAACCCAAACGGAACCATAAACCTAACCAGAAACCTAACCCTAACAGTAAACCTAACACTAACCCTAACCCGAAACCTAACCCTAACAGTAAACCTAACACTAAACCTAACCCGAAACCGAACGCGAAACCTAACCCTATGCCTAACCCTAACCCGAACACGAACCCTAACCCTAACCGTAAACCTAACACTAACCCTAATCCGAACCCGAACCCGAACCCGAACCCGAACCCTAAACCTAATCCTATCCCTAACGCTAACCCAAACCCGAATCCTAAACCTAACGGTAACCCTAAACCTAACCTTAAACCTAAACCTAACCCTAACCCAAACCCAAACCATAACCCTAACCCTAAACCTAACAATAATCCTAAACCCCACCCTAAACCTAACCCTAACCCTAACCCTAAACTTAACCCTATCCCTAACTCTAACCGGAATCCGAACCCTTAACCTAACACTAAACCTAACCCTAAACTTAACCGTAATACTAACTCTAAACCTATCCTGAACCCTAACCCTAACACTAACCCAAACCCTAACAATAACCCTAACCGTAACCCTAACCTAACTCAAACCTGAACACTAACTCTAACCCTAATCCTAACCCGAACCCTAAAAATAAAGCTAAACCTTGCCCTAACACTAATACGAACCCGAACCATAGCCCTAACCCAAAACCTAACCCTAACCTTAACCCTAAACTTAAGCATGACCCTAACCCGAACCTGAAACCGAACTCGAAACCTAACACTAATCCTTTACCTAACCCTAACCAGAACCCCAATCCTAAATCTAACGTTAATCCTAAACCTAACCCTAAACCTAACAATAAGCCTAAACCTAACCTAACCCGAAACCAAACCCTAACCCTAACCCTAACCCTAACCGAAACCCTAAACCTAACACTACACCTGACCCTAAGACTAACCAGAAACCGAAACCTAACCCTAATCCTAAACCTAAACCTAACCCGAACGGTAATCCTAATCCTAACCTGAACCCGAACCCTAACCCGAACCCGAACCACAAACCTAACCCTAATCCTAACACTAACCCTAACCAGAACAAGAATTCGAACCCTAATCCTAAACCTAGCCCTAACCCTAACCCTAACCCAAACCCGAAAGATAAACCTAACACTAAGCATAACCCTAACCGTAATCCTTACCCAAACCTTAACCATAACCCTTAACCTAACCCTAACCCTAACCCTAACCCTAACCTGAACACTAACAATAACCCTAACCCTAACCCTAAACCTTTTCCGATCCCAAACCCTAACCCTAAACCTAAACCTAACACTAATCCTAACCCTAACCCTAAACCTAACCCTAACCCTAACCCTAACCCGAACTCGAACCCAATCCCTAACCCTAACCCTAACCCTAACCCAAACCTAACCCTAACCCTAACCCTAATGCTAAACCAAACCCTAATCATAACCCTAACCTGAACCCTAAGCTGAACCCAAACAGTAACTCTAACCCTAACCCAAACCCAAACCGAACCCTAACCCTAACCCTAACCCAAAGCCAAACACTAACTCTAAACTGAACCCAAACCCTAACCCATACCCCAATCCTAACCCTAACCCTAAACCTCACCGGAACCCTAAAAATAACCCTAACTCTAATCGTAATCTTAACCCTAACAATAAACCGAACCCTAACCGTATCCCGAACCCTAAACCTAACCCTAAACCTAATCGTAACCCTAACACTAACCTGAACCCGAACCCTTACCCTAACCCAATCCCGAACCCAAATCCGAACCAGAACCCAAACTCTAACAATAACCCAAAACCTAACACTAACACTAACGCTAACCCTAACCCTAACACGAACCCTAACCCTAACCCTAAACCTGAACCTAACCCTACCAAAACTCGAAAACTAACCCTAACACAAATCGGAACAGTAACCCGAACCCTCACCCTAACACTAACCCTAACCCTAAAACTAATCCTAACAATAACCCTAACCCGAACACTAACACTAACCATAAATCGAACTATAACCGAATCCGAACCCAAACCCTAACCCGAACCCGACACCTAACCCTAAACATAACCCTAACCCTAATCCTAACCCTAATCCTAAGGCTAACCATAACCCTAATCCGAACCCTAATCCTAAGCATAACCCTAACCCGAACCCTTACCCGAACCCTTACCCGAAACCTAACACTAACCCTAAACATTACACGAACCCGAACCCTAACCCTAACCCTAAACCTAACCCTAAGCCTAAAACGAACGCTAACCTTATTGTTAGCCCTAACACTAACCCGAACCACAACCCGTACCCTAACCCTGACCCGAACCCTAACCCTAACCCTAACCTTACACCTATCCCTAACCCTAACCCGAACCCGAACCCTAACCCTAACCCTAACCTGAACCCGAGTTCGAACGCTAACCCTAACCCTAAACCGAACCTTAACCCTAACCCTATCAAGAAACCTAACCCTAACCCTAACCCGAACCCTAACCCAAAACCTAACCCCAATCCTAACCTTAAACCTAACCCTAACCTGAACATAAAACCAAACCCTTACCCTAACACTAACCCTAACCCTAAACCTTACCCGAACCCTAACAATAACCCTAATCCTAATCCTAAAACTAACCCTAACAAAAAACCGAACCCTGACCCTAACCAGAACCCTAACCCTAACCCTAAACCTAATCCTAACCCGAACCCGAACCCTAACCCTAACACTAACCCTAACCCTAACCCGAACCGGAACCTTAATCCTAACCCTAAATCTGAAACTAACGCTATCCCGAACTCGACACCTAACCCTAAGCCTAAGCCTAACCCTAACCCGCAACGTAACATTAAACCTTACCCTAACCCTAAACCTAACCCGAACAATAACCCAAACCCGAACCCTTACCCTTACCCTAACCCTAAACCTAACCCTAAGGCTAAACCTAACCCTATCCCCAACCCTCACCCTAACCCTAACATTAACCCTAACCCTAACCTGAACACTAACATGAACCCTAATCCTAACCCGAAACCTAAACCTAAACGTACCCCTAACACTAACACTAACTCGAACCCGAACCCTAACCCTAAACCTAACCCTAACCTGAACCCTAAACCTATCCCTATACCTGACCCTAATCCTAACCCTAACCCGATCCCGAAACCTAAACTTAATTCTTACCCTAACCCGAAAACAAACGCTAACCCTACACCTACCCTAACAAGAACCCAAACCCAAACACGAACCCTAACCCTAACCCTAACCCTAACCCTAAACCCTACCCCTAACCCTAACTCTATACCATAACCTAATCCTAACCCTAAACATAATCTTAATCCTAAGCCTAACCCTAAACCTACCCAAACGCAAAACCTAACCCTAACCCTAACCCTAACTCTTAACCTAACCCTAACCCAAACCCTAACAATAACAATAACCCTAATCCTAAACATAACCCTAACACTATCCCGAAACCGAAACCTAAACTTAACCCTAACCCTAAAACGAACCCGAATCCGAACCCTAATACTAACCCTAACCCTAACCCTAACACGAACCCTAACCCAAACCCGAACCCTAACCCTAACCCTTACCCGAATCCTAACCCGAACCAAACCCTAACTTTAACCTAACCCGAACCCGAACTCTAACCCTGACCCTAACCCTAAACCTAACCGGAACGCTAACCCTAACACTAACACTAACCCGAACACTAACCCGAACCCGAACCCTAAACCTAACCCTAACCCGAACCCTAACCCTAACGCTAACCCTACACCTAACCTTAAACCTAACCCGAACCCGAATCCGAACCCGAACTCTAACCCTAACACTTACCCTAACCCTAACCCTAACCCTAACCCTAAACCTAACCCTTACCCGAACCCTAATCATAACCCAAAGACTAACCCTAAACCTAACCTGAACCCGAACCCTAACCCTAACACTAACCTAACCCTAACCCCTAACAATAACACTAACCTTAACCCTAACAATAACCCTAACTCTAATCCTAAACATAACCATAACCAAAACACTAACCCGAACCCGAAAACAAACCCTAATCCTAATCCGAACCCGAACCCCAATCTGAACCCAAACCCTAACCCTAACAATAACCCGAAACCTAACATTAATTATAACCATAACCCTAACCCAAAACCTAAACCTAACACTAAACCTGACCTTAACCCTATTCCGAACTCAAAACCGAACCCTAACCCTAACCCTAAGTCTAACTCTAACCCTAACCAGAACCCGAACCCGAACCCTAACCCTAACCCTAAATCTAACCGAAGACCTAACCCTAATCCTAACTCGAACACTATTCCAAACCCTAAAAATAACTCTAAACCTAACCCCAACCCGAACGCGAACCCTAACCCTAACCCTAACCCTAAACCTAATCCTAACCCTAACCGTAACCCGAAGGAGAACCCGAACCCAAACACTAACCCTTACCCTACCCCTAATTCTAAACATAATCCTAACCCAAACCCTAGACCGAACCATAACACTAACCCTAACCCTAACCCTAACCCTAACCCGAACAAGAACCCGAACCCGAACACGAACCCAAACCCTAAACCTAAACCTAACCCAAACCCGAACCCTAACCCTAAGCCTAAACCTGACACTAATCCTAAACTTAACCCGATCCCAAACACTAAACTTAATCTAACCCTAATCCTAACACTAACCCGAACCCTACACCTACCCTAACAAGAACCCGAACCCAAACACGAACCCTAACCCTAACGCTAACCCTAACCCTAACCCTAAACCCTAACCCTAACCCTAACCCTATACCACCCTAATCCTAACCCTAACCCTAATCTTAAACCTAAGTCTAACCATAACACTAACCCGAACCCAAAACCTAAAACTAACCTAACCCTAACCCTAACACTATACCAAACCCTAACAATAACCCTAACCCTAATCCTAAACCTAACCCTAACCCTCACTCGAACCCTAACCCTAACACTAACCGTAACCCTGACCTGAACACAAACTCTAACCCTAATCCTAACCGAACCCTAAAGCTAAACCTAAACTTAAAACTAACACTAACCCTAACCCGAACCCTAGACCAAACCCTAAACCTAACACTTACCCTAACCCAAACCCGAACCCTAACCCTAAACCTAAACCTAACCCTAACCCTAACCCTATACCAAAACCAAACCATAACCCTATCCCTAACACTAACACTAATCCTAACCCTAAACCTTACACTAACCCTAACCCTAACCCTACCCGATCCCGAACCCGAACCCTAAACCTAACCCTAACCCTAACCCTAACCTTAATCCTAAACCTAATCCTAACCCTTAACCAAACCCGAACCCAAACCCGAACCCTAACCCTAACCGTTACGCTGACCGTAAACCTAAACCGAACCTGATCCCTATTCCTAACACTAACCCTAACCCTAATCCTAACCCGATACCTAACCCGAACCCGAACCCTAAAACTAACCCTAACCCTAACCCTAAACCTAAACCTAAACCTATCCCCACACTAACTCTAACCATAAACCTAACCAGAAACTGAAACCTAACCCAAAACCTAACCGTAATCCTAACCTTAACACAACCCTAACCTGAACCCAAACCCTAACACCAACCATAACCCTAACCCTAAACCTAAACCTCAACCGAACCCTAACAATAACCCGAACCCTAATCCTAAACCTAACCCTAACCAAAAACCGAACCCTAACCCTAACCAAAACCCTAACCCAAACCCGAACCTGAATCCTAACCCTAACCCAAACCCTAACCCTAAACCTAACCTGAATCCTAAACCGAACCCTAACTCTAACCTTAAACCTAACCCGAACACGAACCCTAACCATGACCCTAACCCTAACCCTAACCCTAACCCGAACCCAATACCTAACCCTAACACTAACCCAACCCCTAAACCTAACCCAAACCCTAACAATACCCCTAACTCTAACCCTAACAGTAACCCTAACCTGAACACTAACTCTAACCCTTATCCTAACCCGAACCCTAAAACTAAACCTAAACTTAACACTAACTCTAACCCTAACTAGAACCCTAACACTAACCCTAACCCTAATCCTAACCCTAACAATAACCCTAACCAGAACCCGAACCAGAACCCTAACCAGAACCCTAAGATTAACCGTAACCCTAAACCTAATCCGAAACCTAACCCTAACCCTAAGCCAAAACCTAAACCTAAACAAAACCCTAACCCTAACCCGAACCCGAATCCGAACCCTAAGCCTAACCCGAACCCGAATCCTAACCCTAACCAACACCTAACACTAACCCTAAAAAAGCCGAGCCCGAACACTAACCCTAACTCTAAACCGAACCCTAACCCTATCCCGAACCTGAACCCGAACACTAACCCTAATCCTAACCCTAACTCTAAACCTAACCCTAACCCTAACACTAACCCTAACCCGAATCCGAACCCGAACCCTAAACCTAACGCTAAACCTAAACCTAACCCTAAACCTAACTCTAACACTAACCCTAACCCTAACCCTAAACCGAACCCTAAACCTAACCCTACCCTAACCCTAACCGTAACCTGAATCCGAACCCAAACCCGAACCCGAACCCGATCCAGAACCAGAATATTAACCCTTACTTTAAACCAAACCCTAACCCGAACCCTAACCCTATCCCGAACCCTAAGCCTAACCTGAACCCTAACCCTTACCCAAACCCGAACCGAAACCCTAACCCTAACCCGAAAGCGGACCCTAACCCTAAACCTAACCCTAAGCCTAAACCGAACGATAACCGTAACCCTAGCCCTAACCCGAACCCGAACCCGAATCCGAACCCTAAAACCTAACCCTAAACCTAACCCTAACCCTAACCCTAACTCTAACACAAATCCAAACACGAACCCGAACCCGAACCCGTAACCCGAACCCTAACCCTAACCCTAACCCTAACCCTAATCCTAACCCTAACACTAACCATAACCCGAAACCTAACACTTGCCTTAACCCCAACCCTATCCCAAACTCTAACCCGAACCCTAACCCTAACCCTAACCATACCCTAAACCTAACCCGAACCCTAACCCTAACCCGAACCCTAAACCTAAACCGAACCCGAACCATAACCCTAACACTAACCCTAACCCTAACCCTGACCCTAACCCGAACCCACACCCTACTCCTATCGCTAACCCTAAATGTAACCCTAAACCTAACCCTAACCCTAACCCTAACTCTAACCGTAACCCTAAACCTAACCCGAACGCGAAACATAAACCTAACCCTAACCCTAACCCAATCCCTAAACCAAACCCTAACCCTAACCCTAAACCTATCCCAAACTCTAACTCTAACCCTCACCATACCCATAACCCGAACCCTAACCCTAACACGAAGCCTAACACTAACCCGAATCCGAACCCATTCCTAACCCTTACCCTAACCCTAACCCTAACCCTAAACCTCACCCGAACCATAACAATAACCATAACCCTAATCCTAAATCTAACCATAACCCTAACCCACTCACTAACCCTAAACCTAACCATAACCATAACATGAACTCTAATCCTAAACCTAATCCTAACTCGAACCCTAACCCTAAAGCTAACACTAACCCGAACCCGAACACGAAACTAACCCTAACCCTAAAACTTACACAAACCCGAACCCGAACTTTAACCCTAACCCTAACCCTAACCCTAACCTAACGCTAATCCTAAACCTACCCCTAAACCTAACCCTAACTCTAACTGTAAGCCGAACCCTAACCCTAAACCGAACCCTACCCTAACCCTAACCCTAACCCGAAAACGAACCCAAACCCTAAACCTAACCCTCACCCTAACTCTAATCCTACCACTAATCCTTACCCTAACCCTAAACCAAACCTGAAACCTAAACCTAATGCTAACCCTAACTATAACCCTAAAGCTAACCCTAACCCTCACCCTAACTCTAATCCTACCACTAATCCTTACCCTAACCCTAAACCAAACCCGAAACCTAAACCTAATGCTAACCCTAACTATAACCCTACAGCTAACCCCAACCCTAACCCTACCACGAACCGGAACCCGAACCTTAACCCTAATCCTTACACTAACCCTAACCCGAACCCGAACCCCAAATCTGAGTCTAACCCTAAACAAACCCTAAAGCTAACACTAAACCTAACTCTAACGCGAACCCAAATCCGAACACAAACCCTAACCCTAACCCTAAACCTAACACTAAACCAAACACGAATCCTAACCCTAAGCCTAACCCTAATCCTAACCCTAACCCTTATCCTACCCCTAATCCTAACCCTTATCCGAACCCGAAACCGAACCCCAAGAGTAAACCTAACCCTTACCCTAACCCTAATCATAACCCGAACCCTAACCCTAACTCTAACCCAAACCCGAACCCTAACCCTAACCCGAACCCTAACCCTAACCCTAACCCCATCCAGAACCTAACACAAACCCTAACACTACCCCGAACCCTAACCCGAACCCAAACACTAACAATAACCCTAACCCTAACCCGAACCGGAACCCTAACCTGAACACTAAACCTAACCCAACACAAACCCGAACGCGAACCCTAACCCAAACACTAACAAAAATCCTAACCCGAGCCCTAACCCTAACCCTAACCCTAACCCGAAACCGAACCCTAACCCTAACCCTAACCCTAACCTGAACCTTACCCTAACCCGAACCCTAACCCTAACACTAACCCTAACCCTAAACTTAACCGTAAACCGAACCCGAACCCTAACCCTAACCCGAATCATACACCTAATCCTAACAAGAACCCTAACCCTAACCCTAACCATAACCCGAACCCTAAACCAAACCCGAACCTTACCCTAACCCTAACCCAAAACCGAACCGGAAATATAACCCAAACCCTAACCCTAACACTAACCCTAACCCAAAACGTAACCCTGACCCTTATCCTAACCGTAACCCTGTCCTGAACCCTAACCCTAACACGAACCCAAATTCGAAACCGAACCCTAACCCTAACCCTAATCCGAAGCCTATCCCTAAGTCTAACCCGAAAGCTAACCCTAATCCTAACCCTATCCCTAACCCTAACCCGAACCCGAACCTGTACCCGAACCCTAATCCTAACCCTAACCCTAACCTTAACACTAACACTAACACTACAGCTAACCTTAACCCTATCCCAAACCCGAACCCGAACCCTGACCCTAACCCTAAACCTAACTTTAACTTTAACCCTAACCCTAATCCCTAAACCTAAACCTAACCCTAACCAGAACAATAACCTTAACACTAACCCTAACCCTAATCTTAATCCTAAACGTAATCCTAACCCTAACAAGAACACGAACCCGAACCCTAACCCTAACGCTTACCCTAACCCTAACACTTACCCTAACCCTAATCCAAACCCGAAAACTAACCCTAACCCTAACCCGAACCCGAACCCTAAACCTTACCCGAACACTAACCCTAAGACTAAACCTTAGCCTAACACGAAAACTAACTCTAACCCTAACCCTAACCCTAACCCTAAACCAAATCCAAACCCTAACAGTAACCCTAACCCTAACCCTAACCTGAACACTAACTCTAACCCTAATCCTAACCAGAACCCTAACCCTAAAGCTAACCCTAAGGTTAACACTAACCTGAAACCGAACCCTAACCCTAACCCGAAACCTAACCCTAACCCTAAACCTAACACGAACCCTAACCCTAAACTAACCCGAAACCTAACCCTAACCCTAATCCTAACCCTAAATCGAACCTGAACACGAAACCTAAACGTTACATTAAACCTAAATTTAACCTTAAGCCTAACCCTAATCCCTAAACATAACCCTAACCCGAACCCTAACCCTAAACCTAACACTAACCCTAACCCGAACCCAAACCCTTACCCGAACCCTAAACCGAACCCTAACCCTAAACCTAATGCTAACCCGAAACCTAAACCTAATGCTAACCGGAACCTAACCCTAACCCTAAACCTAACCATCACCCTAACCGTAAGCCTATCCCTAACACTAACCCTAACACTAACCCAAACTATAACCCGAACCCGAACCCTAACCCTAACCCTTACCCTAACCCTAAACTGAAACCTAAACCGAACCCTAACCCTATCTCGAACCATAACACTTACCCAAACCCTAACCCTAGCATAAACCTAAGCCTAACTCTAACCCAAACCCAAACCCGATCTCCATCCCTAACACTAACCTTAACCCTAACCCTAACCCTAAACCGAACCCTAACAACCCTAATCCTAATCCTAAACCTAAACTTAACCCTAACCCGAACACTAACCCTAACTCTAACCATAACCCTATAACTAAAGCTAACCTGAACACTAACCCTAAAACTAATCCTACGCATAATCCTAACACGAACCCGAACAGTAAATCTAACAATAACCCTACACCTAACACTAACCCTAACCCTAACCCTAACCCTAACCCGAACCCGAACCCGAATCCTAACCCTCACCCTAACCCTAAGCATAAACCAAACCTTAAACCTAACCCTAACCCTAACCCGAACCCCAACCCGAACTGAACCCTAACCTTAACCCTAACCCTAACCCTAACCCTAACCCTAAACCTGACCCTACACCTAACCCTAACCCAAAACCGAACCGGAACCCGAAACCTAAACATAACCCTGAATCTACCACTAACCCTAACCCGAACACGAACCCGAACCCGAACCCAAACTCTAATCCTAACCCTAACCCTAACTTGAATGTGAACCCTAAACCTAATCCTAAACCTAGCCCTCACCCTAAACCTAACCACAACCCTAACCCGAACCCAAACCCTAAATGTAACCCTAACCCTAACACTAATCCTAACCATTAACCTAAATCTAACCCTAACCCTAAACCCAAACCTAACCTTAACAATAACCCTACACCTAACCCTAACCCAAACCCGAACCCTAACCCTAAGCCTAACCCTAACCCTGAAGCTAATCCTACACCTAATCCTAACCCTTACCCGAACCAGACCCCTAACCCTAACCCTTACCCTAACAATAACCCTAATCCTAAAACTATCCTAACGCTAACCCTAAACAGAACCCGAAAACGAGCCCTAACCATAACTCTAACCGTAACACTAACCCTAACCCTAACCCTAAACCCTAACCCGAACCCTAACAATAACACTAACCCTAAGACTAACCCTAACCCTAAGGCTAACCCTAACCCTAACCCTAACCCTAACCGTAAACCTGACCCTAACTCTAACCCGATCTGAAACCTAACCCTAAACCTAACACTAACCCTAACCCGAACCCGAACCCGAACCCTAACCCTAACCCTAACCCTAAACCTAAACTGAACAATAACAACAAACCTAACCAAAACCCTAAACCTAACCCTAAACCTTACGCTAACCCTAACCCTAACTCAAACTCTAACCGGAACCCTAACACTAACCCTAACCCCAGCCCTAACCTAAACCCTAACCCTAACCCTAACCCTATACCTGACCCTAACCCGAAACCTAACCCTAACTCTATCCCGAACCCTAATCCTAATCCTAACCATAACACTAAACAGAATCCTAATGCTAACCCTAACACTAACCCTAACCCTAACCCTAACCCCTACCCGAACCCTAACCCTAAACCTAAGCCTAACCCTAACACTAACCCTAACTCTCACCCTAACCCGAAGCCTAACCCGAACCCTAACCCTAACCCTAACCCTAATCTTAACTCTAATTCTAACCCCTCCCCGAACACGAACCCAAACCCGAACCCGAACCCTAACCCTAAAACTCACACTAACCCTAACCCTAACTCGAACCCTAACTGGAACACTAACACTAACCCTTACCCTAACCCAAACCTAAACCCTAACCCTAACCCTAACCCTATACCTAACACTAACCTGAACCCTAACCCTAACTCTATCCCAAACCCTAATCCTAATCCTAACCCTAATGCTAACCCGAACTTTAACGCTAAACCTCAACTTAATCCTACCCCTAACCCTAACACCTACCCGAACCCTAACCTTAACCCTAAGCCTAACCATAACCCTAACCCTAACCCTAACCCGAACCCTAACCCTAACACTAACCCTAACCCTACCCTAACCCGTAGCCTAACAATAACACTAAGCCTAATGCTAAACCTAACCCTTAACAGAACCGTAACCCTAACCCTAAAAATAACGCTAACCTGAACAATAACCCTAACCCTAACCCGAATCCTAACCCTAAACCTCAACCTAACCCTAACACTAACCCGAATCCGAACCCTAACCCTAAACCTAACCCGAACCCGAACACTAACACTAACCCTAACCCTAACCCGAACCCGAACCCTAACCCAGACCCTAACCCTAAACCTAACCCAAACGCTAAACCTAAACCTAACCCTAACCATAACCCTACACCTAAACATAACCCTAACCCAAACACGAAAACTAACGCTAACCCTAACGCTAACACTAAACGGAACTTGAACCCTAACCCTAACCCTAACCCTAACACTAATCCTAACCCTAACCCTAACCCTAACACTAACCTTAACCTTAACACTCACCCGAACCCGAAACCTAATTCTAACCCTAACTGTAACACTCACCTAAACCCAAACCCTAAACTAACCCTAACACTAATCCTAAACCTAACCCTAAACATAACACTAACCCTAAACCTAACCCTCACCCGAACCTGAAATCTAACCCTAAACCTAACCCTAACCCGAAACCAAACCCTAAACCTAACCCTAACACTAACCCTAACCCAAACCTAACCCTAACCCTGACCCTAAACATAACCCTAACACTAAAACTAATCCTAACCCTAACCCTAACCCTAATCGTAAC